>NC_057807.1:499386366-499686366 GCF_018294505.1 Triticum aestivum | reverse complement strand
CCGATCCATACTCCCATAGTCAAGTATCTCATTTTGTGATTTCGGCACAGGAACTGTACAGGGCCGTAAAGGATATAAACAGCCCGCCTCCACAACCCGAGGATCCGGAATGGTTCCTCGATTCGACCTCCCAAGAGGATCCGGACATATCGGTGGAGCTGATCGATGGGGTATTTCACCAACTGAGCATCGATAATGCCTTGGTCGCCATTACGGCCGATTACCCCGGAATACTTCTGGCCTCGCAGGTAACTGAGACCGAAGTCCCAATACTTTGAAAATGACCCATCCATTCTTGTTTTTGATCACCGTATACCAATGGTGTTTCGCAGGGGAAGTCCTTGAGGCGGAAGGCTGAGCCTGCGACGACTAGTCAACAAGGACAGCAAGGCCCAACAGGCTGAAAATAAGTGCAGTCCAGATTGAAACGCTGGTGCAATGGTATGGCGTGTCATCTTAATCCCAGGTTTTATTCCCGGGAGGCATACTAACGCTCGTGATTTTTCAGGAAGAAGAGCGCTCGCCGGACTGTATTCGGAGAGGGTGCCAATCAATTCTCCACTCGCCAGGCTCCAAAGCCAGGTCCAGAAGCGGAGGCGAACACGAGGCGTGCGTCGGATGCCCCTCCGACTGAGGATGCCGACAGGTTATCTGCCACCAATTCCAAGGTGGAGAGTGCCATGAATCACATGTGTCGTCGGACAGTTCTTCGTGACGCATGTTTCTCCCCAGAGGTATTGGATGCCTTCAATTCGGGAGATGCGCACCTCCGTGCCGCTCAAAATGGTCTGGCCAGAGCCACGGAGCAGTATCTAAAAGACATACGGGTGAGAAAATTTGACAGTTATATATGCCAGTAGCCCCCCAGACTTGAAATAGTTAGAATAACTGATATAAGGATCATTTATTGTGCAGGATCTTACAGAAAAGAATACCCAACTGTCCCAGGAGCTGGAGGAGTGCAAAGCCCAACTTGAGGATGCACTAGCCACAGCGGGGGAAGCCAAAGAGACCCCCTATGGTAATATATGCTTCAAAAGATAAGTAACTTGTGAAGTGCAGCGTGTGTATAGGTCTGACAATAATATTGCAGATGGCGCCGGGATCCGTACAAGCAATATCACATGCGCCGGTTAAAGGCCGGCAAGAATGTGCTTACAAGGGTGAGGCAATAGAAAAATAATCTCCAAGACGCCAACACCCAGCTGGGTGAGGAACTAAAGGATGTTCGTGCCCAGCTGTCTGACTCCGTAAAGGAGAATCGGCGGCTTCGACGCGGCACTTTTACTAAGTGCTTGAACGAACTTTTAAAAAGAGTTCGGCGAGGAAGTCGACTATCAGAGGTATGTTTGTAGGTATGCTCACGTGCCGTCCTGCCGAGGAAATGCCCGGTTCTACGGGTGACCTTCTTCCCGAGCTCTTGCAACTGCATGAACGAGTTCAGCAGGTGATGAAAGGCGTCGCCCAGGCCTTGTGGCCATCTGTCTCCCTGCCCGAAGGCCTTGGAGAGCTTGCAGAGAGACTTCAGGGAGCGCAGCGGCGCTTCCGATTATGGAAGATATCGGCCTGCCGTCAAGGCGCCAGGGAGGCATGGGCCATGGTGAAGACGCGGTACACGAAGGCTGACCCAAACCACATGGCCGAGGTCGGGCCTGTGGGGCCTGATGGGAAGGAGATCCCTGTGAGCTTAGTGTACGGCCAAGTAGAGTTGGCCGCAAAGTATTCCCAGCAGGACTGTAAACTAGACAACCTATTAGATGGCATTGAAGAGGAATATAATCAGTCGAATTGACTATGTAATTTAAGATGACATGTAAAATGCCTTCTAGTCGGATTGTAGATCGTTTGTCATAGCGGACATTTTCGCTTCAACCTCGGGACCCAATAGTACGGAGTGTGTCCGAATACCCTCGCGGTTATATAAGAACGGGGGCATGCGTGCAGACCAGGCGTAGGGGTCATTATTGCTTTATCAGACAAGTGCCCAACTAGTTATGTTATATTACATGGTTAGTAAGAAACATCTTCCAGGGAGAATAGTTCCGTTAGGGGTTCCTTTCCCTCGGAGGCATGCCCTAAAGTGCATGTCCGAACTACAAAAAAAGCAGAAAAACATGTGGGAGCAGATAAATAAAGAGGTAAGAAATCGTGTTTTAGTTCACCGACCGAATATTCCCTTAAGAACGCTAGCTTTCGGCTTCACCCAGTCTGAGGTATACATCCGGCTGACCCGGCAGTAACAATCGCAGAGGTGCTCCCTTTACCGCCTAGCCGAACAATCGGGAACGTAGGGGTAAGCACAGGAGCCAGGCAACCCAGCTTGGCCAAAACTTAAGTCATGATGCATATAATGGTGAATAAAAGGTACATGCGGAAGTGTGACACATGTGTTGGGCATGAAGCCCGTATAAATAAGCTTCTGTTAAAGAAGCCCCCAGGTATAATGAGCGTGGATAGCGCGTCAAGTGTGTGCGAACAAAGCGCGAACGAGCCTTCAAAGGCTATAAGAGAAAAAGGGGGGAGAAGGGGAGAAATATAAGACAGCTACTGTATAAAATATAGACGGAGGAAGGAGACAAACTCAGAATCCGGCGCTAGGCGTAGAATCTTCGGAGACGGGCTGCGTTCCATGGGTTCGGCTCGAGTTGGTTATCCGATGCATTTCACAGACGGTAGGCTCCGCCGGTCAGGACTTGGTCGATGATGAAGGGACCTTCCCATTTGGGCTTGAGTTTGTCCTTTTTCTTGTCCGGCAGGCGTAGAACTAACTCGCCAACATTGTAAGTTTTGGCCCGTACTTTTCTGCTTTCATATCTTCGAGCCTGCTATTTATAGAATGCGGAACATGCTTTTGCCACATTACGCTCCTCCTCCAATGCGTCCAAACTGTCCTGCCGATCGAGCTTGGCTTCTCTTTCTTCATACATGCGCACGCAAGGTGACTCATGAATTATGTCACAGGGCAGAACTGCCTCTGCGCCGTATACCATAAAGAATGGTGTAAATCCGGTGGTGCGATTCGGAGTGGTCCACAGCCCCCAGAGTACGGAGTCGAGCTCCTCTACCCAGTGCGTATTAGATTCCTTGAGGGACCGCACTAATCTGGGTTTGATGCCGCTCATGATTAGACCATTTGCTCGCTTGACTTGACCGTTAGTTTGAGGGTGATAGACTGAAGCATAGTCGAGCTTGATGCCCATGTTTTTGCACCAGAGCTTGACCTCGTCGGCCGTAAAGTTCGTGCCGTTATCAGTGATGATGCTATGGGGGACGCCGTAACGGTGTACAACCCTTGATATGAAGTCTATCACCGGTCCGGATTCGGCCGTCTTAACAGGTTTGGCGTCTATCCATTTGGTGAATTTATCCACCATGACCATTAGGTATTTTTGCTTGTGGGTTCCTCCTTTAAGGGGTCCAACCATGTCAAGCCCCCAGACCGCGAAGGGCCAGGTTATGGGTATAGTTTTGAGGGCGGTGGGTGGCATGTGGCTTTGATTAGCAAAGAGCTGGCAACCGACGCATTGTTGGACTAAGTCCTGAGCATCTGCCCGGGCCGTCAGCCAATAAAATCCTGTACGAAAGGCCTTGCCTACAAGGGCCCGGGCTGCGGCGTGGTGCCCGCCGAGTCTGGCATGAATTTCAGCCAGGAGATTCCGCCCTTCCTCTTCAGAGATACACCTTTGAAGGACTCCGGTTGTGCTTTTCTTGTAAAGCTCTCCCTCATGGACCTTATAGGCTTTAGATCGCCGCACTATGCAGCGGGCCTCGTTTTGGTCCTCGGGAAGTTCCTACCTGGTTAGGTAGGCTAGGAATGGTTCCGTCCACGGGGCAATGACTGCCATTATTACGTGGGCTGAGGATGTTACTTCATTGGCAGAACCACCGATTGTGTCAGAATGTTCGATGTAAGGCAGTGCGGTTGGGTCTGGGTTGTTATTTCCGGATTCCCCCTCCCATAGTACGGATGGCTTGAATAGCCTCTCTAGGAAGATGTTGGGAGGGACGGCATCGCGCTTTGCACCAATGCGTGCCAATACGTCTGCTGCCTGGTTGTTATCCCAGGCTATATGGTGAAATTCGAGCCCCTCAAACCAAGCTGACATTTTTAGGACAGCGTTGCGATAAGCTGCCATTTTCAGATCCTTGGCATCGTAGTCTCCATTATTTGGGATATCACGAGGTTTGAATCCCCGCGCACCTCTAGACGTTGAATGCCCATGGAGACTGCCATCCGGAGGCCATGTAGAAGGGCCTCGTATTCGGCTGTGTTGTTGGAGTCCGTATACATTATCTGGAGTACGTATTGAACCGTATCTCCGGTTGGGGACGTCAGAACGACGCCAGCCCCCAGACCAGCCAACATTTTGGAGCCGTCGAAGTGCATGATCCAGTTGGAATATGCGCCATACTCTTTAGGGAGTTTGGCTTCAGTCCATTCGGCGATGAAGTCGGCCAAAACTTTCGACTTAATAGCTCGCCGTGGCTTATAGGTTATGTCGAACGGGAGGAGCTCAATGGCCCATTTGGCAATCCGGCCTGTCGCGTCGCGGTTTCTTATAATGTCATTAAGAGGTACTTCGGAGGCTACTGTTATCGAACACTCTTGAAAGTAGTGTCGCAGCTTCCGGGATGCCATGAACACCGCGTACGCTATCTTTTGATAATGCGGGTACCGTGACTTGCATGGAGTTAGGATAGTGGACACGTAGTAAACTGGTTTTTGAAGGGATGGTGCTCTGGAGTTAGAAGCTCTTCGCCACTTTTGGCCACCTGCCGTTGTATCCAACATGCTCTAAGGCTATGAGTTGGAGTGGCGCCCTCTGTACTATGAATTTTGCAGGGTCCATTGAGCCATCCCTCTAGTACGGTTACATGCCCTATAGAGGGTTTTTGCTTTTTGGTATTTAACCCAGGTGCCTGGCGATGATGCACCCTTTTATTTCGGACTGGGGTTGTATTCAGGGCCGGATTGTCCCAAAAATTAATTTCGGTTTTCCAGGCGCTTTCCATCGCACAGTACTTTCGTATTATGGATGCCAAGTCAGCGAAGTGTGTAATTTCATGACGACTTACGGCAATGAGGATTCCCTTGTTCGTGCAATTATTGCAGAAGAATGAAATTGCGTCCTCCTCGCGGCAATCCTTTATCCTATTGATGACCAGGAGGAATCTGGCCCAGTAATGGTGTACTATTTCTGCGGGCTCTTGCCGGATTTGGGATAGATCGCTTATGTTTGGGTGGGCGGGTGGAATTGAATTCGGAACCCCGTCCAATCTAAGACTCAGGGGCCAAGAAGTTTCCGAACTTGGAAGCTTGGGTTCTTGGATGTTATCCAATGAATCTAGCCCGCTGCCTGACTTTAGGTTCAGGGCTTGAGTGACGTCCTCCCCTTCGCGGGAATCTGGCATGGAGGGATCGGGAATCCGGACATAGCTAGTCCTTAAAATAGAGGAAGGGTCGCCGTATTGTTCCTCAACCACAGCAACATGGTGGGTAACCTGGGGAGAGTTGATCTCTCTCAGATCAGGTTTAGGCCCAATCTGATCATAGTCTGTAGCGACTCCCAGGGCGGTGATGCGATCCAAGAGCTCGTTTAAGGAAGAGAGCTCCATCGGATCTAATTACTCAGCGAGTTCCGAGTTAACGTGAAGATTGCTTTCGATGACCCGAGAAGTCATCGTCGGCGCGGTGGCCCAACAGGCGGTCATAAGAAAACCGCCTAGCCGGAGAGTTTGGCAGATGGCCAAAGCTCCTTTAGCAACGGTGCCGTCTTTAAAGACGGGATGAGGCATCCTTCCTGATGGCGACGGCACAGAGGAACTCTCAATGAAAGCACCAATGTCGGTGTCAAAACCGGCGGATCTCGGGTAGGGGGTCCCGAACTGTGCGTCTAGGTGGATGGTAACAGGAGACAAGGGACACGATGTTTTGACCCAGGTTCGGGCCCTCTCGATGGAGGTAAAACCCTACTCATGCTTGATTAATATTGATGATATGGGTAGTACAAGAGTAGATCTACCACGAGATCAGAGAGGCTAAACCCTAGAAGCTAGCCTATGGTATGATTGTTGTTCGTCCTACGGACTAAAACCCTCCGGTTTATATAGGCACCAAAGAGGGTTAGGGTTACACAAAGTCGGTTACAATGGTAGGAGATCTACATATCCGTATCGCCAAGCTTGCCTTCCACGCCAAGGAAAGTCCCATCCGGACACGGGACGAAGTCTTCAATCTTGTATCTTCATAGTCCAGGAGTCCGGCCAAAGGTGATAGTTCGGCTATCCGGGCACCCCCTAATCCGGGACTCCCTCAGGCGCCCCGGCCTAAACGTCGGTTCAAAAATACTCCTACTACTCACCGTCGTCTCACTGATATGTTGGAACGGGACCACATGTCAACGAAACATGGTGTGTAATTTCTCGTGAAAATGCGATCTGGCCGCGTTGGCCCGAGGTGCCGCATTAGTTATAGACCTTTATTTTTTTAATGGCGTGCCGTTCAGTTTTGAAGCACGACTAACTGGTACTGTATGCAGAGAAAATATAAACTACTCTACCACTACTCCACCTCCAGTACTAGTAGTATAAAAAAGATATATAGGCTGGAGCTTCAGCGCTTTCTTGCCAAGGGTTGCCCACTTGCTTCTCACACTACCACCCTCTCTCCAGATCTAAAAAAGACGGCCCCTCTCTCCCTCCTCACCGGTGGTCATAGATCCGCCGGGGAAGAAAAGGACGTGCAGCGTTGACGCACTCGTCGTCGGTGAGCGAGGTCACGCACTGATGACAAGGCCGTCCTCTCAGACCTAGCGCCCGCGCTGGATGGCCTCCGTCCCCAAGCTCGCTGCCGTAGTGTGTGCGGAGGACGACGACCACGAGCAAAGCCACTTCCCGCCGACCCTCAGGTATGCTACCTCTTTTCGAATCATACCCTTGTTCTATTGCCCCATCTGGCACGTCGTTGCATGTGGATCTTTTTCCACTTCACCATCTTCCCAATTTGCTATCCTCTGATCTGCTCGCCACGCAGACGAAAACCGTAATTTGCACTATTAAAGGAAACCCTACTTCATGCAGGCTAATCCATGTCTGGGTTGAATAAGGAAAGGAAGGGAGACTGTACTGTCCAAGAGAGTAGGCATCAAACCCGCATCTAGGTTGAAAAGGGGAAAATCAGTAGCTAAGGAACGAGTCTCATGTCTCTTGGTTGAAGAAGGGTAGAAAGGCATGACAACGCAATAGAGAATGACCAGGTCGATCAGTTTGTTGTCCTCACATAGGAAAAAGGTGGCTAAAGAGAACAAAAATGGGACGTAATCCACATATGCTGCCTGGATATTTGTTGCTCTGGGCAACCATACCTCCCTCACCACTCTGCGTCCATGGAGGTACATTGTACTGGTGCGCCCACTGTCCGAATGGGCCTCCCATGCTCTTATTGCCACTTTTTTTGCTGTTAGTATAACGCCAGCAGTCAAGTCAAGTGATGCTACTGCTAAAGTGATGCCGCTCTCAGTCTAATGCCACCGATAAATTTAAGCAATGCCATTTAATGTCACTGGATTATTTCAGGGTTAGCTGTTGATTGTGGATGTATTAAAGATTTTTTAGCTAAGGCATTCTAATGTTGTTGCACAGCTATTATACCAACGATGAAACTTGTTACTACCTTTAGATTTTTGCACTGTTAATGCTTATAGATTACATACCTCACTTTCATGAGATAAGTTAATTTTTTTGTACAGTGTCACCAAAATGCCAAGGCGTTGATGTCATTTTATTTTGGTTAAACTGCACAAACAATTATGAAGACAATAGGAAAGGTCAAGAGTGGGCACTTCCTCCTCCGGCCGTTCTCTTGATTCGTTCGATCAAGTTTTTATGTTTGATCGATTATCAAGATTGGGATAGCAATTTTGAAGGTCCCCCGAGTTTGAAATGATATTTACCTGGGAGGTACATGGTTTGCAATTTTTTTATACTGTCATTAGTTAATAATGCTAGTTACCTTTAGACTTTTGTATTTGGTTTAATGCTCATGCACAACTAGTATACCAATGCTGAAACTTGTTACATTTACATTTTGTATTGTTAATTCTTATAGAAACCTTTCAGTGCTAGAGTTTATTGAAATATGTTCAGTAAAACCATTGTATTGTACCCTGTAATAAACTAACTACTCTACTGTTGCACTAGCCACTGGATTAGTGTATATTTGTAGTATTCGAATGGTGTTGCATTAGCGTATGGACATAAATAAAGTGTGGCAAGCTTTCCAAGATATGTGCTCAAGAAAACTACTACCTGATTTTCTAAATACTAGACGTTTGGGTACTTTAAATTGAACCGCGAAAACGTCTTATATTAAGGAACAGAGGGTGTAGAGTTCACTCAAATTATCCCGGTAAAGCTTGTCACACCTTTGTTAAAATTAATGTTCATTATGTTATCGGAGGAGGTCTGTATGTTTGTCTCTAATGCCTGTCGACTACATACCTGACATCATGATGTAATGTTAAGTCATTCCCTTTTGTACAGTGTCACTGAATTGTCAAGGCGGTGATGGCATTTTATTTTAGTAGAACTGCACAAAATTTGCTTAAAAGAAGAGGAAAGGTCAGGAATGGCTCAGTTTTTCAGAAAAAACAATGTATGCCTTCCTGACATCAGCCGATGTTGCTTTATTTATTCCTTCAAACAGGTGGTTAGAAACAGTTTGCTACCTTTTCCCATTAATAAATTGGAATGCTTATATTTGTGAGTCTATGCTTCAACTAGTGCCACTTTTATAATAATCACACTTTCAATATCTATGCAAACAGGGATGATCAATTTTAGTGGAGCTGCACAAAAAGTCCAACTCGTTCAACATTAGGAGCATGTTTTTTCCAAACCTTTATATCCAATTGGTGGTACTATGAGCTGTTCATTACGAAGGTACATGGTTTGCTACTATCTTGCTACTCTTTTTGTACTGTCATTAGATAGTGATACTAGTGGTTTGCTAGTTGCTTGATATGTTTACTAGCTGCTTGATATTTGTGCAGACAGAGATGTCTGCCCGTTGCTATTTGGCAAACAAACAAAGTATCCGCAATTTTGGTTGAACTGCATAAGAGAATAGTATAGTCACTGCATGCAGTGCCATTTGAAAATAGACACAAAGATTGGATAGTCACTTCATGGACTGCAGAAAAGTAGTGATGTACTATTTACTGGCCAACAGTTGGTGCTTCATTGCTTTGGTTTGATTATACAATGGGCATCATTTTGCCTAAGTTAAAGTTTGTATTCCGAAATAGTCTCGCAGTGTGATCGAGAGAAGACCAAATCATATTGCAGTGGATGTTCCTCCATCATGTGTGGTTCATTCTCATGGTTCCAGCTGTTGGTGAAACCACTTACGTTTGCTGGAGGAATTGTAGACTTCACAAACAAATTTGTCTTTCAGTCTGTACTGAATGTTGGCCAATAGAAGCGTCCATGTTAGTAGGAAGGACAGATGTTTTTTCTAGATCTTTGCTTTTGGAGCTACATATTTGTATATGATCTGTGAATCATTGATATGCATTAACATGTTGATCTTATGTATGGGAATCGTACTAGTTAGTTTTAGTTGCGACGCAAGATCCGAAGTGGCTGAACTTTGCTTTTGGAGCTACATATTTGTATATGATCTGTGAATCATTGAGATGCATTAACAGTTACTTATTTCTGTTCGCTCAGTGTTTACAAGTTACTGATCGATCACTAGCTAGCCTACAAATGCGCTCCTGGCAGTTTTATTTGCGACGCAAGATGTGAAGTGGCAGTTTTTTGGATAAAAATGCCTACCTCTGAAGAAACTGACAAGCTACACTATCGATCCTACACGGATAAAAATTCCTACCTCTGAAGAAACTGACAAGCTACACTATTGATCCTACACAGATAAATAGCGGATCACGCACGTACTACCTCCTTTCCGGTTTGCAGGGCTCAATTCAAGAAACGACCTACTCGATCCTACACGAATAAATAGCGGATCACGCACGTACTAGTACCTCCTTTCCGGTTTGCTGGGCTTAATTCAAACCTCTCACCAACCAAGGTACTCCCTCCATCCGGGTTTATTAGTCCCGTGAGCAAAGCAGCAAGACCAAGGAATGGCAATAGTTAACGGCATGCAGAAGTTTAAGCCTAATTAATTCCAGCGATTTAAGTCGTTGCATGCGTGCCCTCGGCTGCGACTCATTGCATGCTGCTTCGCGTACTGCCTGCGAGCGATTCTGAGTGCCTGCATGCAGCCGGCCGTAATTAAGGCAACTAACTGATGCAAAAAAAGATACGCTTTAACTGTTGCGGGCTTTTTAAATCTGTGGAATCATTATTGACAAGGAGGGAGATGATTCGAGTGCACTTGTTTGACCGCCATGCCGGCGTGCGACCCAGACGGGACGGGACAGCACAATCATAATTTCAATTTCCCTAGTTTTCCACGACAAGCTGGCGCGCTAAGCCATTATGCATTGAATTCCGATGACCGTCGCGCTACCTTCCCCCTATAAGTACTGTTTCTCAGCCTTCTCCGGTGCCACCGTGACCCAACTCGCCATATCCTCATAAGCCCCCACCGGCCCGACGTCGCTCGCCACGTCCGCCATGCCCCCGCCCGTCCGCGGTAGGCGACGCCAGAGGCGGTCACCGCCGGAACTAGTGTTCGGTTTTTCACCGGAAGGCAGACGGAGGGAGGAGGCATTCTATCTGTCTTTAGATGGCAATGCGCAGATCGAGGAGTTGTTGGAGCGCGACCGCATGGCGGAGGAGCAGGAGTTGTTGGAGCGCGACCGCCTGTCGGAGGAGCAGCGTATTGCCGATTTGTGCCACTAGCGGGACATGGAACAGCAGCGCACCGACGCTATGAGTCACGAGCAGAGCGCCCGCAACTGGGCCGACTACGTGGAGGCCGGCGCCCGGTAAATAGCCCTGGAGGCTGTCGGGTACGCACGTGTTCGCGACCCCGATTTTTACTACCAGCTCATCAAGTGGGTTCCCGCTTGGAAGCCGAAGCTTCGGTGGACCACGCTGGCATGGAAAGGGCCAACGCGCGCGAGCAACGCGCCCTATCGCACCTCTGGCAAATACGAGGTGAGGCGCAGGATGTCGGTGTCGGCGTTTAGAGTGTACCACAGATGGCGTCCGGCATCGTCTAGTTAGCTAAGAGTAAGTTAGTACTTGTCTAGTGGGAGTAGATAGTTAACTTGGCTATGATGGTTGTCAACGTGGAAGTTCAGTACTCTATATGTGGATCAGACCTGTTACTTTGCTCTGAATGTTGAACTTTCCATTTGAACGCATGGAATGGGCTGTTATTTTTTTAAATGGGTTGTATTTGTCCTCCACGGGTTTAGAGGCTGACTTGTGGGCCTAGCAAGTTGAGGCGTACACAATCAGGAGATGATTGTACGTGGAGAGGATGACAACAGGGACCCGCCAAGGTCATGGCAGTACGCAAGCAAGTGCCTCCTTATTTCAAGCCAATAAAAAATGGCTCCTCCTAGTGGATTTCTGACATCTGGGTCCCATGCCATTGTCAATGTAGTCAATAAACGAGAGAATTGCACAACGAGCGGCTGACACTAGGGACCCAGCAGCTCGCCCATTTATTTTTATTTTGGGTTAATTTGATAAATACCTCCGAGAAATGCCACTGCAATTTCCAAACTTTGAAAAATGCCATTTCATGCCATTTCTATTGGCATTTTCGAAGTCTGGAGTGGCGTTTTTCAAAGTTTGCAAACTGCAGTGGCGTTTTTCAAAGTTTGCAAAAATTGCAGTGGCATTTTTCAAAGTTTGAAAATTGCAGTGGAATTTTTATGAATCGCCATAATTGGAGTGGCATTTATCTAATTTTTTTTGAGACGGAAGCAGGGTGTCAACTGGGCTGTGCGGGACACTCTGGCCTGTCTAGACAGCCTTTTCTTTTATGTTTACCACAGACCAGCCGAGTAGTTTTTTTTTCTGAAAATGGCTAGCCCAGTTTTTTTGTGATTTGTCAAGTAAGTCGCTTTACTAGGCCTGTTGGGCTGCAAATCTTTCAAGACGAGGAGAGCTTCATTCGGTTGGCCGAGAAAATGGCCTATCAGTAATGAGAAATGGGTTGTACATTTTTAAAACACATCAAACTGGCAATTAGTTTCAAATATCTTTTTTCATTTCGAGATTTTAAATTGCATTGATTTTTATGCGTGGACAATTTATTGGATTTTATATTGATATACATTTATTTTTTAAATTGGTCTTAATGTGACACGAAATTTGGGGATTAAAAATAGTTCAGACCGCACCGACATATGCAAAATTTCGTATAATTTTTTAACTGTGGCCACAATATGGGTTGTAATGCTAACAAAAAGAATATGGGCTCCAAAAAAACCCGTAAGAATTAGCAAATGGGCTGTAAACTATTTGAAATAATGGCAGATGGGCTGTATGCTGTTTTCCACAGATTTGAGGCTTTCCACAGATGGCATGTATATTGTTGGATGTCCAATCAATGGCCGTTGTGCTTCTTCAATCTCTACTCTTCCTACTGCAGCCGCTCAAACAAGCGCCGGCGGGACTGCCTGCTCCCTCCTCCACACGGCCGGCTGTGCTGCCGCGCAGGCCTCACCGCCCCACCGTACTCCCATCGCGGGCCTAGCCATCCCTCTACTCACCCATAGTCCCACACCTGCTGTTATTCACCGGCGACGGTAGACGAACCAGTAAACCCTCGTATAGTCGTACTCCCCTCTACGTGGGAAACAACTGCCAAGTCTTCCCTGCCTCTGTGTCATTCCCTTCCTAGGCCTCGCCGTCATCCACCACCCTGGTGTTCTCAGCGTGGCGTGGTCAACATGGTCAATGACCGACATGCATCTGAAGTGGACTGTACGTGGAGAGGCTGACAGCTGGGTCCACGGCCGCATGCAAGGAAATGCCTCCTTATTATGCGCAAAATAATGATTCCTCCACCTGACATCTGGGACCCACCGAAAGGGCCTCTATATTTTGCGGAAAAAACGTTACCGCCGCTGACAGCTCAGACCCGCCAGCTATATCTTCGCACACAAGGAAGTGCCTCCTTATTACGCCCAAAAAAAAAGAATACTCCCCATACGATGTCCACTAAGTTGACGGGGACGAAGGGCTTTGTCAACTTAGTCAATATGCACTATTCTAGCTCGATTGACCGTACGATGTCCATCCAACGGCCGTAGTGCCTCTTCAACCTCTGGTCTTCTTGCTCCAGCCTCCCAAAGCAGCGCCGGTCGTGCCGCCTACTCCTGCCTACCGTGGCCAGCTGTGCTACCGCGGAGGCCTCACCACCTCCATACTACTCCCACCGCTGGCCAAGCCATCCCTCCACTCCACTCACCCACACCCCCTACTATTCTGCGGCGACGACAGCGTAGCCGAACCAGTGAACCCTCGTACTCCTCTCCGTGTGGGCATCCACTACCGTGTCTTTCTCGGCTCCACGTCGTCCCCTTCCTAGGCCTCGCCGTCATCCACCGCCGTGGTGCTCTCAGCGCGGCGTGGTCAATGTGGTCAACGACCGAATTCCATCGGAAGAATACTGTACGTGAAGAGGCTGACAGATGGGTCCACGGCAGCCGCAAGGAAGTGCCTCCTTATTATGTGGAAAATAATTATTCCTCCACCTGGCAGCAGGGACTGATGACCCACAAGTATAGGGGATCTATCGTAGTCCTTTCGATAAGTAAGAGTGTCGAACCCAACGAGGAGCAGAAGGAAATGATAAGCGGTTTTCAGCAAGGTATTCTCTGCAAGTACTAAAATAAGTGGTAACAGATAGTTTTGTGATAAGGTAAATTGTAATGAACAACAAGTAACAAAAGTAAATAAGGTGCAGCAAGGTGGCCCAATCCTTTTTGTAGCAAAGGACAAGCCGGAACAAACTCTTATAATGGGAAAAGCGCTCCCGAGGACACATGGGAATATCATCAAGCTAGTTTTCATCACGCTCATATGATTCGCGTTTGTTACTTTGATAATTTGATATTTGGGTGGACCAGTGCTTGGGTGCTGTTCTTACTTGAACAAGCATCCCACTTATGATTAACCTCTATTGCAAGCATCCGCAACTACAATAAAAGTATTAAGGTAAACCTAACCATAGCATGAAACATATGGATCCAAATCAGCCCCTTAAGAAGCAACGCATAAACTAGGGTTTAAGCTTCTGTCACTCTAGCAACCCATCATCTACTTATTACTTCCCAATGCCTTCCTCTAGGCCCAAATAATGGTGAAGTGTTATGTAGTCGACGTTCACATAACACCACTAGAGGTTAGACAACATACATCTCATCAAAATATCGAACGAATACCAAATTCACATGACTACTAATAGCAAGACTTCTCCCGTGTCCTCAGGAACAAACGTAACTACTCACAAAGCATATTCATGTTCATAATCAGAGGGGTAATAATAAGCGTAAAGGATATGAACATATAATGTTCCACCAAATAAACCAACTAGCATCAACTACAAGGAGTAATCAACACTACTAGCAACCTACTAGCACCAATCCCGGACTTGGAGACAAGAATTGGATACAAGAGATGAACTAGGGTTTGGAGATGAGATGGTGCTGATGAAGATGTTGATGGAGATTGCCCTCTCCCGATGAGAGGAGCGTTGGTGATGATGATGGCGATGATTTCCCCCTCCTGGAGGGAAGTGTCCCCAGCAGAACAGCTCTGCCGGAGCCCTAGATTGGTTCCGCCGAGGTTCCGCCTCGTGGCAGCAGAGTCTCGTCCCGAAAGGTTGCTTCTGATTTTTTTCTCATCGAAAGAGCTCATATAGGAGAAGATGGGCATCGTAGAGCCACCAGGGGGCCCACGAGGTAGGGGGCGCGCCCAGGGGGAGGGGGCGCGCCCCCACCCTCGTGAGCAGGGTGTGGGCCCCCTGGCCTTCATCTTTGGCGATGATTTTTCTTTATTTATTTTAAGATATTCCGTGGAGTTTCAGGACTTTTGGAGTTGCACAGAATAGGTCTCCAATATTTGCTCCTTTTCCAGCCAGAATTCCAGCTGCCGGCATTCCCCCTCTTCATGGTAAACCTTGTAAAATAAGAGAGAATAGGCATAAGTATTATGACATAATGTGAAATAACAGCCCATAATGCGATAAATATCGATATAAAAGCATGATGCAAAATGGACGTATCAACTCCCCCAAGCTTAGACCTCGCTTGTCCTCAAGCGAAAAGCCGATAACAATAAATATGTCCTCATGTTTAGAGGTAGAGGCGTCGATAAAAATAAAATACGGACATGAAGGCATCATGATTATTCTCATAATCAGCAACATATAAAGATTTGTCATATGATTACTTATGTTCAAGTGATGATCTTTTCACAATGCAAAAGTATGAATCAGAAACTTTATTGGGCACTAGCAAAGTATAACCTCAGTGATTGAAGCAATTGCAATTTATCATAACATCGGAAAGAGTCTATGTCAGAGCTTAAAAGCAAGTTCACATACTCAACTATCACTTAGTCCTTCATAATTGCTAGCACTCACGCAATACTTGTGGTTACGGAGTTTTAATCGGACACAGAGAAAGATAGGGGCTTATAGTTTTGCCCCACAACCTTTTACCTCAGGGGTAATGTCAATAATAATAATTCATGCTCCCCTACATCCAATTAGATATATATATATATATCATGTTCTTTCCAACATGCTGGGCTTGCCAAAGGATAAAATGAAAAAGGAAAGGTGAAGATCACCATGACTCTTGCATAATATAGAAGATAATAATAAAAGATAGGCCCTTCGCAGAGGGAAGCAGAGGTTGCCATGCACTTTTATGGTTGGATGCACAAAATCCTAATGCAAAAGAACATCACATTATATTGCCCCTTGTATGTGGAACTTTATTATGCAGTCCCTCACTTTTATTACTTCCACAACAAGTTCGTACAAAGCTTATTTCTCTGCACTAATAAGTCATGCATATTTAGAGAGCAATTTTATTGCTTGCACCGATGACAACTTACTTGAAGGATCTTACTCAATCCATAGGTAGATATAGTGGACTCTCATGGCTAAACTGGTTTAAAGGTATTTGGAAGCACAAGTAGTATCTCTACTTGGTGCTGAGAATTTGGCTAGCATGAGGGGGAAAGGCAAGCTCAACATGTTAGGAGATCCATGACAATATACTTTATCTCAGATACAAGAAAACATAACTCATTATGTTGTCTTCCTTGTCCAACATCAACTCTTTAGCATATCATATTTTAATGAGTGCTCCCAATCATAAAAGATGTCAATGATAATATATCTATATGTGAAACCTCTCTCTCCTTATTACTTCCTATTAATTGCAACGATGAGCAAAGCTATATTTGCCAACTCCCAACAACTTTTTAAACATCATAATCTTTCTATGTGAAGTCATTACTCTCAATAAGATCAATATGAACTCTTTGTTTCTTTTTATTCTTTTCTTTATTCACCCAAGATCATGGCAAAGTAATCAAACCCTTGACTCAACACTAATCTTTATTATATAGCTCACGGACTTGATTACAAAGAAAGATCATAAAGCAAAACTCAAAACTAGATCATGCCATGACTTTATTCTACTAAATCAAGATACTACTAATAGGACTGAACTAAGAAAAACGGTAAATGTAGAAGTTGTGATGGTGATACGTTACCGGGGCACCTCCCCCAAGCTTGGCAGTTGCCAAGGGGAGTGCCCATACCCATGTGATTATGTCTCCTTCTTTGTTGTTGGCGGTGGAGGTGTTGTTGATGATACAAGCTTGTAGTCCACCTTCCGTGGCATAGGCTCACCCTCATAGAAGGATGATCGAGTCTCCGAAATCCTCAGATCTGCAATGGAAACAGCTCGAAAAGAAAATAGAGAATATTTGCGTGATACGGGAGTCAAAACCTTCGGGAGAATATATAATGAATTTTTAACGACCAAAATACGTATCGTGCAAGAAAACGGAGCCCGGAGGGCACACGAGGTGCTCACGAGGTAGGGGGCGCGCCCAGGGGGTAGGGCGCGCCCTCCACCCTCGTGGAAGCCTCGTGTCCTCCCTGGACTGCTACTTATTTTTCTATTTTTCTAAATATTCCGAAACGGAGAAATATTGCCTTAGAATTTGTTTTGGAGTCGGTTTACTTACCGTAACACATACCTATTCCTTTTCGGAGTCTGGAACATTCTGGAAAGTGTCCCTTATGTATTCCTCCAGGGTTACGGTTTCAATAATATTAGTTTCAACATTTATAGGATTACCTGAGATATAGTGTTTGATCCTTTGACCGTTTACCACCTTCGGATTTGTGCCTGCGAAGTTGTTGATTTTTATGGCACCGGAACGATAGACCTCCTCGATAACGTAAGGGCCTTCCCATTTAGGGAGAAGTTTTCCTACAAAAAATCTTAAACGAGAGTTGTATAGCAATACATAATCACCTAGATTGAACTCATGCTTTTGTATCCTTTTGTCATGCCATCTTTTAACTTTTTCTTTGAATAACTTGGCATTTCATAAGCTTGGGTTCTCCATTCCTCAAGTGAGCTAATATCAAATAATATCTTCTCGCCGGCAAGTTTGAAGTCATAGTTGAGCTCTTTAATAGCCCAATATGCCTTATGTTCTAGTTCGAGAGGTAAGTGACATGCTTTTCCATAAACCATTTTATACGGAGACATACCCATAGCATTCTTATATGCAGTTCTATAGGCCCATAACGCATCATCAAGTTTCTTGGATCAATTCTTTCTAGACCTATTAACAGTCTTTTGCAAAATTAATTTGAGCTCTCTATTACTCAATTCTACTTGACCACTAGACTGTGGGTGATAAGGAGATGCAATTCTATGATTAACGTCATATTTAGCAAGCATTTTACGGAAAGCACCATGAATAAAGTGTGAACCACCATCAGTCATTAAATATCTAGGGACTCCAAACCTCGGAAAAATAACTTCCTTAAGCATTTTAATAGAAGTGTTATGATCAGCACTACTAGTTGGAATAGCTTCTACCAACTTAGTAACGTAATCAACAGCAACTAAAATATGTGTATATCCTTTAGAGGCAGGAAAAGGTCACATATAATCCAAGCCCCAAACATCAAATGGTTCAATAACAAGTGAATAATTCATAGGCATTTCTTGACGTCTACTAATATTACCAATTCTTTGACATTCATCGCAAGAAAAAACAAACTTACGGGCATCCTTGAAGAGAGTTGGCCAATAAAAACCGGATTGTAGTACCTTATGTGCAGTTCTATCTCCAGCATGGTGCCCTCCATAAGCTTCGGAGTGGCACTTGCATAGGATCTGTTCCTATTCATGCTCAGGTACACAATGTCTAATAACACCATCTACCCCTTGTTTATAAAGATGTGGGTCATCCCAAAAGTAATGCCTTAAATCATAGAAAAACTTTTTCTTTTGTTGGTATGTGAAGCTAGGTGGTATAAATTTAGCAACAATATAATTAGCATAATCATCATACCATGGAGTGCTACGAGAAGTGCTTATGACATTTAATTGTTCATCAGGAAAGCTATCATCAATAGGTAGTGGGTCATCAAGAACATTCTCTAACCTAGATAAGTTATCTGCAATGGGGTTCTCAGCTCCTTTTCTATCAACAATATGCAAATCAAATTCTTGCAGCAAGAGAACCCATCTAATAAGTCTAGGTTTAGCATCTTTCTTTTCCATAAGATATTTAATAGCAGCATGATCGGTGTGAATGGTTACTTTAGAATCAACAATATAGGGTCTGAATTTATCACAAGCAAACACAACTGCTAAAAGTTCCTTTTCGGTAGTAGCATAATTTTTTGAGCATTGTCTAGAGTCTTACTAGCATAATAGATAACATTTAACTTCTTATCAACTCTTTTCCCTAGAACAGCACCCACAGCATAATCACTAGCATCACACATAATTTCAAAGGGTAAATTCCAATCAGGTGGCTGAACAATAGGTGCAGAGACTAATGCTTTCTTAAGTATTTCAAATGCTTCTGCACAATCATCATCAAAGACAAATGGTACATCTTTTTGTAATAAATTAGTCAGAGGCCGAGAAATTTTGAGAAGTCCTTAATGAACCTCCTATAAAATCCGGCGTGACCAAGGAAACTTCTTATACCTTTGATGTCCTTGGGACATGGCATCTTTTCAATAGCATCAACCTTGGCTTTATCAACTTCAATACCTCTTTCAGAAACTTTGTGCCCCAAGACAATACCTTCATTAACCATAAAGTGGCACTTTTCCCAATTCAAGACAAGATTAGTTTCTTCACATCTCTGCAAAACTCGATCAAGATTGCTCAAGCAATCGTCAAAAGAGGAACCATAGACGGAAAAGTCGTCCATGAAAACCTCACAAATCTTTTCACAAAAGACAGAGAATATAGCCATCATGCATCTTTGAAAGGTAGCAGGTGCATTACATAAACCAAAAGGCATACGTCTATAAGCAAAAGTACCAAAAGGGCATGTAAAAGTAGTCTTTGATTGATCTTTGGCCGACACAGGTATTTGAGAGAAACCAGAATAACCATCTAGAAAGCAATAATGTGTATGTTTGCATAATCTTTCTAGCATTTGATCAATAAAAGGTAAGGGGTAATGATCTTTCTTAGTAGCTTTATTTAATTTGCGGGAATCAATTACCATCCTATAACCTGTGATAATTCTTTGCGGGATCAATTCATATTTATCATTAGGGACAACAGTAATACCTCCCTTCTTAGGGACACAATGGGCAGGACTTACCCACTGACTATCAGCAATGGGATAAATTATACCTGCCTCCAGAAGCTTGAGTACTTCTTTTCTTACCACTTCTTTCATTTTAGGATTCAAACGTCGTTGAGGATCACAAACTGGTTTGGCATCTGCTTCCAAATTTATTTTATGCTGACATAGAGTGGGACTAATGCCTTTAAGATCATCAAGAGTATATCCAATAGCGGCACGGTGCTTCTTCAGAGTTTTCAATAATCTTTCTTCTTCCTGCTCTGAAAGGTTAGCACTAATAATAATAGGATATATTTTCTTTTCATCAAGATAAGCATACTTAAGATTATCAGGCAACGATTTAAGCTCAAACACGGGATCACCCTTGGGTGGAGGAGGATCCCCTAGGATTTCAACAGGCAAATTGTGTTTCAGAATAGGTTCTTGTTTAAAGAATACTTCATCTATTTCCCTTCTTTCATTCATAAACATATCATTTTCATGGTCTAGCAAATAGTGTTCCAAAGGATCACTAGGAGGCACGGCAATAGAAGCAAGACCAATAATTTCATCCTTACTAGGAAATTCTTCCTCACGATGTTGTTTACTAAATTTAGAGAAATTAAACTCATGAACCATATCATCCAAGCCAATAGTAACAACATTCTTTTTGCAGTCTATCTTAGCATTAACAGTATTCAAGAAGGGTATACCAAATATAATGAGAAAAAGCTATCTTGTGGAGAACCAAGAACAAGAAAATCAGCGGGATATTTGGTTTTCCCACACAAGACTTCAACATCTCTAACAATTCCCATTGCAGATATAGTATCTCTATTGGCAAGTTTAATTGTAACATCAATATCTTCTAACTCAGCAGGTGCGATATCATGCATAATTTCTTTATATAAGTAAATGGGTATAACACTAGCACTAGAACCCATATCACATAAGCCATGATAACAATGATCTCCTATTTTAACAGAAATAACAGGCACGCCTACCACGGGTCTATGTTTATCTCTAGCACAGAGAATTCAATGACATGCCCATCAATATTATCAGACAAGAGATCTTTAACAATAGCAATATTAGGTTCTACTTTGACTTGCTCAGGAGGTGTATAAGTTCTAGTATTGCTTTTACGAACAACAGTTGAAGCTTTAGCATGATCCTTTACTCTAGCAGGGAAAGGTGGTTTCTCAACATAAGAGGTGGGAACAATAGGATCATTATAAGTGATGGTCTTTTCTTCAATTTTAATAGGTGCAGCTACTTTTACTTCTATGGGAGGATGATATTTAAACCACTTCTCCTTGGGGAGATCAACATAAGTAGCAAAAGATTCACAGAAAGAAGCTACTATCTCAGAGTCAAGTCCATATTTAGTGCTAAACTTACGGAAAATATCGGTATCCATAAAAGATTTAACACAATCAAACTTAGGTGTCATACCTGACTCCTTACCTTCGTCGAGGTCCCAATCTTCAGAGTTGCGTTTAATTCTATCCAATAAATTCCATCTGAATTCAATAGTCTTCATCATAAAAGAGGCAGCACAAGAAGTATTGAGCATGGTTTGATTATTATGAGAAAGCCGAGCATAAAAACTTTGCATAATTATTTCTCTTGAGAGATCATGATTGGGGCATGAATATAACATTGATTTAAGCCTCCCCCGAGCTTGAGCGATGCTTTCTCCTTCGCGAGGACAAAAATTATATATATAATTGCGATCACGATGAACAAGATGCATAGGGTAATACTTTTGATGAAATTCCAATTTCACTCTTTTATAGTTCCATGATCTCGTATCATCACATAGCCTATACCATGTCAATGCGTCTCCCTCCAAAGATAAAGGGAAAGCCTTCTTCTTAACAACATCGTCGAGTATACCTGCAAGCTTAAATAATCCACAAATATCATCCACATAGCGTAGATGCTCGTCATGATGTTTTGTTCCATCTCCTGCAAAAGTATTAGCCAGCGGTTTTTCCATAATACCCGAAGGAAATTCAACAGGAGTTTCATTTTCAATAGGTTCAGCAGGTTGAGGAGAAACTCTTTTCTCTACTGGACGGGGTGAAGATACCCCGAACAAGCCCCTCAGAGATTCACTTTCCATAATAACAGGTGACAGAAAATTTCAGCACACTATATAAATTTTTCTTACCAAACTCCACTCACCAAAGGCGCTACACTCCCCGGCAACGGCGCCAGCAAAGAGTCTTGATGACCCACAAGTATAGGGGATCTATCGTAGTCCTTTCGATAAGTAAGAGTGTCAAACCCAACGAGGAGTAGAAGGAAATGATAAGCGGTTTTCAGCAAGGTATTCTCTGCAAGTACTGAAATAAGTGGTAACATATAGTTTTGTGATAAGGTAAATTGTAACGAACAACAAGTAACAAAAGTAAATAAGGTGCAGCAAGGTAGCCCAGTCCTTTTTGTAGCAAAGGACAAGCCGGAACAAACTCTTATAATGGGAAAAGCGCTCCCGAGGACACATGGGAATACCATCAAGCTAGTTTTCATCACGCTCATATGATTCGCGTTCGGTACTTTGATAATTTGATATGTGGGTGGACCGGTGCTTGGGTGTTGTTCTTACTTGAACAAGCATCCCACTTATTATTAACCTCTATTGCAAGCATCCACAACTACAACAAAAGTATTAAGGTAAACCTAACCATACAATGAAACATACGGATCCAAATCAGCCCCTTACGAAGCAACCATAAACTAGGGTTTAAGCTTCTATCACTCTAGCAACCCATCATCTACTTATTACTTCCCAATGCCTTCCTCTAGGCCCAAATAATGGTGAAGTGTTATGTAGTCGACGTTCACATAACACCACTAGAGGTTAGACAACATACATCTCATCAAAATATCGAACGAATACCAAATTCACATTACTACTAATAGCAAGACTTCTCCCGTGTCCTGAGGAACAAACGTAACTACTCACAAAGCATATTCATATTCAGAATCAGAGGGGTAATAATATGCATAAAGGATCTGAACATATAATCTTCCACCAAATAAACCACCTAGCATCGACTACAAGGAGTAATCAACACTACTAGCAACCTACTAGCACCAATCCCGGACTTGGAGACAAGAATTGGATACAAGAGATGAACTAGGCTTTGGAGATGAGATGGTGCTAATGAAGATGTTGATGGAGATTGCCCTCTCCCGATGAGAGGAGCGTTGGTGATGATGATGGCGATGATTTCCCCCTCCCGGAGGGAAGTGTCCCCAGCAGAACAGCTCTGCCGGAGCCCTAGATTGGTTCCACCAAGGTTCCGCTCGTGGCGGCGGAGTCTCATCCCGAAAGGTTGCTTCTCATTTTTTTCTCATCGAAAGAGCTCATATAGGAGAAGATGGACATCGGAGAGCCACCAGGGGGCCCACGAGGTAGGGGGGCGTGCCCCCCACCCTCGTGAGCAGGGTGTGGGCCCCCTGGCCTTCATCTTTGGAGAAGATTTTTCTTTATTTATTTTAAGATATTCCGTGGAGTTTTAGGACTTTTGGAGTTGCACAGAATAGGTCTCCAATATTTGCTCCTTTTCCAGCCAGAATTCCAGCTGCCGGCATTCCCCCTCTTCATGGTAAACCTTGTAAAATAAGAGAGAATAGCCATAAGTATTATGACATAACGTGAAATAACAGCCCATAATGCGATAAATATCGATATAAAAGCATGATGCAAAATGGACGTATCAGGGACCAACCGGACGGGCCACTAGTATTTCGTGAAAAAAACGTTTGCCCCTGACTGCTGGGACCCACTCGACGGGCCACCGTATTTCGCGAAAAAACGTTCCCCTTGCTGTCCGCTCGGACCCACCAGAAGTGCCTCCTTATTATGCACAAAAAAATGAATACCCCTTGCTAGCTGGGACCCACCTTTGTGGGAGGCTGACTTGTGGGCCTACTAAGTTGACGGGGACAGAGGGCTTTGTCAACTTAGTCAATATAAACAATTCTAGCTCCAGTGACCGTACGATGTCCATCCAACGGCTATAGTGCTTCTTCAACCTCTGGTCTTCTTGCTCCAAACGCCCAAAGCAGCATCGGTCGTGCCGCATGCTCCTGCTACCCATGGTCGGATGTGCTGCCGCAGAGGCCTCACCGCCCCCTACTATTCCCAACGCTGGCCAGGCCCTACGACAATGGCAGCCTCACACCGCAGCCTAACCAGTGAACCCTCGTACTCCTCTCCACGCGGGCTTCCACTGCCACGTCTTCCCCGACTCCCCGTCGCCCCCTTCCTAGGCCTCGCCGTCGTCCACCGCCCTGGTGATCTCGGCGCGGCGTGGTCAACGTGGTCAAGGAACGACTTCCATCGGACATGGACTGTATGTGGAGAGGCTGACAGCTGGGTCCACGGCCGCAGCAAGGAAGTACCTCCTTATTATGCGGAAAATAATTATTCCTCCACCTAACAGCGGGGACCCACCGGACGCGCCACCGTATTTCGCGAAAAAAACGTTTATCCCCTGACTGCTGGGACCCACCAGCTGCACCTTCGGACGCAAGGAAGTGCGTCCGGGCAAAAAAACGATTCGCCCCCCTGACTGCTGGGACCCACCAGCTACATCATCGCACGCAAGGAAGTGCGTCCGGGCAAAAAAACGATTCGCCCCCCTGACTGCTGGGACCCACCAGCACATCTTCGCACGCTAGGAAGTGCGTCCGGGCAAAAAAAATGATTCGCCCCCCTGACTGCTGGGACCCACCAGCTACATCTTCGCAGGCAAGGAAGTGCCTGACAGTCGGGACCCACCTGGTCGAAGCGTACGTAGCGTTGTCATTCTGGTCGCGAATGTGTACATACATACTGGTCGATGTAGAGGCGCGCATGTGTCGTAGTAGAGGCGCGCACGTAGCATGTACACGTACGTACAGCGGCGAGGGTGCAAGAAAGATAATACGGCCACGTACGTACATATGGGCAGGGTCTCGAACGCCTACTCGCGCATACGTACATGGCTGGGTCGGAACGGAAAAACAGCATCGTCGTCGTGTTCATGGGGAGCCAACCGGCTGGGTCGGAACGGAATGCGTGGTCGTGTTCATCGGGAGGGCTTGGACGGAACTGACGATGGAAACGAGGCCTGGCGTACCGCACAACAAAGGAAACGGACCTCCTACGTTCGGAACGGGGTCCTATTGATCGGGAGGGGTGTGGCGTACCGCAAAACGGAGGAAACGGACCTCCTACGGTCGAAACGGGGGTCCTGTTGATCGGGAGGGGTGTGGCGTACCGCAAAACGGAGGAAACGGACCTCCTACGGTCGAAACGGGGGTCCTGTTAATCGGGAGGGGTGTGGCATACCGCAAAACGGACGAAACGGACTTGTGTTGGAGCACTACGGTCGAAACGGGGGTCTTGTTCATCGGGAGGGGTGTGGCGTACCGCAAAACGGGACTCCACGGGATACTGTTCATCTCCACCGTCGACCTGCTCCAGCCTCCATGGGCTCCTGTTCATCCAGCCTCCACCGCGCGCTGCTCCACCGGCTACTGTTCAACCACCCCTCCACCGTCTACTGTTCATCTAGCCCTCCACACCATGGGGTCCTGTTCAACCACCCCTCCAGGGCCACCCCTCCACCGTCTACTGTTCATCCGGCCCTCCACACCACGGGGTCCTGTTCATCCAGAGGCAACGCCACCGCTCACTGTTCATCCCCCCCCCCCCCCCCCCGCAATGCTCACTGTTCATCCAATCGATCGGCTTCAATTAGCAGCAGTAGCGAAGGAATCGCTCCATCGGGTTCAGTTAACAACCATCGATCGATCGCTCGCGTTCAGTAACGCGTAGCCTGCAGTGCAATTTCTCGGGTTCAATTAGAGCCCAACGCCTCGCTTGGGTTCAGTTAGAGCCAACGCCTCGCACGTGTACGAGAGAAACGCGCATCGCTCGGCCCCCGACCTCCCACCATAACTGGCAACTCCGCGAAATTTTCCTCCCCCTTGCTTCTACCACGGTTTTTTCCGTCATGGACGGCCCAAAGAATGTCATGCAGCTGCGTCTCCGGCCCGCCTAGGACGAAAAGCCCATTTTCTATCATGATTTTTTATCATAGAAGTAGGAGCCCACCACATCTATGATTGTACCGGGTTTTGTCACAATTATCGTCATAGAAGTGTCATATGTATGACAGAAAAAAAATTCGTTCGGCCCAAAATGCCACGGATGTGTCTTTTTTTGTAGTGTTCTCTCTTATTTTACAAGGTTTATCATGAAGAGGGAGAATGCCGGCAGCTAGGATTCTGGCTGGAAAAGGAGCAAATATTGGAAACCTATTCTGCACAGCTCTAAAAGTCCTGAAACTCCAGGAAAGTCATTTTTGGAATTAGTAAGAATTATTGAGCAAAGAAAGTACCAGACAGGGCCCACACCCTGGCCACGAGGGTGGGGGCGCGCCCCCTATCTCGTGGGCCCCTTGGTGGCCCTCCGGTGCCCATCTTCTGCTATATGAAGGCTTTTACCCTGGAAAAAATCATAAGCAAGCTTACGGGACGAAACTCCGCCGCCACGAGGCGGAACCTTGGCGGAATCAATCTAGGGCTCCGGTGGAGCTGTTCTGCCGGGGAAACTTCCCTCCGGGAGGGGGAAATCATCAGCATCATCATCACCAATGATCCTCTCATCGGGAGGGGTCAATCTCCATCAACATCTTCACCAGCACCATCTCCTCTCAAAACCCTAGTTCATCTCTTGTATCCAATCTTGTATCAAAACCACAAATTGGTACTTGTGGGTTGCTAGTAGTGTTGATTACTCCTTGTAGTTGATGCTAATTGGTTTACTTGGTGGAAGATCATATGTTCATATCCTTAATGAATATTAATACTCCTCTGATCATGAACATGAATATGCTTTGTGAGTAGTTACGTTTGTTCCTGAGGACATGGGTGAAGTCTTGCTATTAGTAGTCATGTGAATTTGGTATTCATTCGATATTTTGATGAGATGTATGTTGTCTCTCCTCTAGTGGTGTTATGTGAACGTCGACTACATGACACTTCACCATTATTTGGGCCTAGAGGAAGGCATTGGGAAGTAATAAGTAGATGATGGGTTGCTAGAGTGACAGAACCTTAAACCCTAGTTTATGCGTTGCTTCATAAGGGGATGATTTGGATCCACTAGTTTCATGCTATGGTTAGGTTTACCTTAATACTTCTTTTGTAGTTGCGGATGCTTGCAATAGGGGTTAGTCATAAGTGGGATGCTTGTCCAAGAAAGGGCAGTACCCAAGCACCAGTTCACCCACATATCAAATTATCAAAGTACCGAATGTGAATCATATGAGCGTGATGAAAACTAGCTTGACGATAATTCCCATGTGTCCTCAGGAGCGCTTTTCTCATTATAAGAAATTGTCCAGGCCTGTCCTTTGCTACAAAGAGGATTGGGCTACCTTGCTGCACCTTATTTACTTTCATTGCTTGTTACCCATTACAAATTATCTTATCACAAAACTATCTGTTACCTACAATTTCAGTGCTTGCAGAGAATACCTTACTGAAAACCGCTTGTCATTTCCTTCTGCTCCTCGTTGGGTTCGACACTCTTACTTATAGAAAGGACTATGATAGGTCTCCTATACTTGTGGGTCATCAGATGCCCTCTGATCTTAAGAACAATATTAAAGATTGTTAGTTCTCAAAAGAATTTCAATGCTATGGTTGAAGAAAAATTACTCAAGATTGATGATTTGGCTAGGAACATGGATATAATTTCGCTTGAGATTGATTCTTTGAAAATTAGATCTATTCCACCCAAGCATGGTATTAATGAATCCCCAAAATCTATGAGAATTTATGTTGATGAGTGTAAAGAAAGAACCACTAGGATGCGTGCTAAGCGAGATTGGTTTGTAAAAGCACGTTCTTCTAGTTTTTGTGAAAATAATGATGAAGATCTTAAAGTGATTGATGTGAATCCTATTGAATCTTTGTTTTCTAATATAAATTTTGATAAAGATGGGACTGGAGATGAGTCAACTTTAGTTACAAGGCGTCCCAATGATTTGGAGTTTATAGATCTTGATGCAAAAATTGATAAAAGCGGATTGGAGAGGACAAAACTTTAAGTACCAATGAACCCACTCTTCTGGATTTCAAGGATTTTAATTATGATAATTGTTCCTTGATGTATTATATTTCCTTGTTGCAATCCATGTCAAATTATCCTCATGCTTATAATCAAAATAAAGCTTTTACTAAACATATCGTTGATGCTATGATGAAATCTTTTGAAGAAAAACTTGAGTTGGAAGTTTCTATCCCTAGAAAGCTTTATGATGAGTAAGAACCTAGTATTAAGATTAAAATAAAGATTATGAATGCCATGCTTTGTGCGATTTGGGTGCTAGCATTTCCACGACTTTATGTGATGTGCTAGGTTTCCGTGAATTTGATGATTGTCCTTTAAGTTTGCATCTTGCGGATTCCACTATTAAAAAACATATGGGAAGGATCAATGATGTTATTATTGTTGGAATTATGTGCCCGTATATTTTATTGTGCTTGATATAGATTGCAATCCTACATGTCCTATTATTCTTGGTAGACATTTCCTTAGAACGATTGGTGCAATTATTGATATGAAATAAAGAAACATTAGATTTCAATTTCCGTTAAGGAAGGGCATGGAACACTTTCATAGAAAGAAAATTAAGTTGACATATGAATCTATTATGAGAGCTACTTATGGATTGCATTAAAAAGATGAGAATACCTAGATCTATGTTTTATGCCTAGCTAGGGGCGTTAAACAATAGCGCTTGTTGGGAGGAAACCCAATTTTATTTTTATGTTTTTGGTTTTTTGCTATGTTTTTAATAAATACACATTATTACCTCTGTATTAATTGTGTTTTGGTGTTTCAGTTAGTGTTTGGGCCCAGTAAGACCTTTGGGATGGCTTATGGTGATAGTTGATTTGATCTTGCTGAAAAACAGAAACTTTTGCGCCTAGTAAAATAATTTTCAAAATTCACAGAAGCGTGATTTTGATCTGAATGCTTTACACAAGATTTATATACAAATAACCCAGGTTGTTCAGAATTTTTGGAGTTACATAAGTATTCGAAGTTTCTAGATTGCTATAGACTGTTCTGGTTTTGATAGAT
The DNA here is from genome assembly GCF_018294505.1 of Triticum aestivum. Lineage (NCBI taxonomy): Eukaryota > Viridiplantae > Streptophyta > Magnoliopsida > Poales > Poaceae > Triticum > Triticum aestivum. Next base: position 499,657,412 of record NC_057807.1, on the reverse strand, counting down.
TCTGTTTTCTATGTGTTGTTTGCTTATTTTGATGAATCTATTGGTAGTATCGGGGGGTATGAACCATTGAGAAGTTGGAATACATTAGATATTACACCAATATAAATAAACAATGAGTTCACAACAGTAACAAAAAGTGATTATTTATTTTCTTATACTAACGGATCTCATGGGTTTTCTGTTGAGTTTTGTGTTGTGAAGTTTTCAAGTTTTGGGTAAAGATTTGATGGACTACGGAATAAGGAGTGGCAAGAGCCTAATATTGGGGATGCCCAAGGCACCCCAAGGTAATATTCAAGGACAACCAAGCATCTATTCTTGGGGATGCCCCAGATGGCATCCCCTCTTTCGTCTTCGTCTATCAGTAAATTTACTTGAGGCTATATTTTTATTCACCACATGATATGTGTTTTGCTTGGAGCGTCTTGAATGATATGAGTCTTTGCTTTTTAGTTTGCCACAATAATCCTTGTTGTACACACCTTTTGAGAGGGACATGCATGAATCGTGATTTATTAGAATACTCTATGTGCTCCACTTATATCCTTTAAGCTAGGCAATTTTGCTCTAGTGCTTCACTTATATCTTTTTAGAGCATGACAGCGGCTTTATTTTATAGAAACTGTTGAACTCTCATGCTTCACTTATATTATTTTAAGAGTCTCTCTAAACAGCGTGGTAATTTCCTTTGGTTATGAATTTAGTCCTAATATGATGGGCATCCAAGAGGGATATAATAAAAACTTTCATATAAAGTGCGTTGAATACTATGAGAAGTTTGATTCCTTATGATTGTTTTGAGATATAGGGATGGTGATATTAGAGTCATGCTAGTGAGTAATTGTGGATTGTTAGAAATACTTGTGTTAAATTTTGTGATTCTCGTAGCATGCACGTATGGTGAACCATTATGTTATGAAGTCGGACCATAATTTATTTATTGATTGTCTTCCTTATGAGTGGTGGTCGTGGACGAGCGATGGTCTTTTCCTACCAATCTATTCCCCTAGGAGCATGCATGTAGTACTTTGTTTCAATAGCTAATAGACTTTTGCAATAAGTATGTGAGTTCTTTATGACTAATGTTGAGTCCATGGATCATACGCACTCTCACCCTTCCACCATTGCTAGCCTCTCTAGTACCGCGCAACTTTCATCGATGCATTAAACCCACCATATACCCTTCCTCAAAACAACCACCATATTTTTGTTCTAAGTTTCGAGTTGTAATTCTTGAGTTATAAGTAAATAAAACTGTGAGTATCATCATTATTAGAGCTTTGTCCCATGTGAGGAAAGGATGATGGAAGTTATGATTCCCTCACAACACTACTAGGGACAACCTTATACACAGAATCTTACAAGCAGCGCACTTTAAAATAAGGCGCTACTACTACTTAGCAGTAGCGCGTGTCAACAAAATGCGCTGATGTAATCAACATAGCAGTAGCGCGTCAGTAGTAAACAGCGCTACTACTATAATTACCATGACCTTGCCGCCAAGCTAGTTATAGCAGTAGCGCCTTATTTTAAACCGCGCTACTGCTATTGATCTTAGCAGTAGCGCCTGTTGACAAAGCTCTCTACTACTAAGTTTTGTCCACTCCTTGCGACTAATCTTAGTCCCACCTCGCTCCTCGAACATGGTGTTTACCACCTTAAATATGTTACTTCTCAAACTATCACAACCACTTGGTCTTCATTGAACTCTATGTGTAGAATTTCTGACCGCAATATGAGTCTTCTCCTGTTCCTAAACCGGTGAGGACTCATACTGATAATTCAGATTCTACACAAAAAGATCATTGATGACCAATGTATTTTTGATGTTTATTTTTACATGCTTAGACTTAGCAGTAGCGCGTTTTTGCAGAAGGCGCTACTACTACGGGCATAGTAGTAGCGCGTCTTGACTAAAAGGCGCTGCTGCTATGGCGCTTAGCAGTAGTGTGTTATCCTAAAGTGCGCTACTGCTAAAGCCATCCTATCTTCCCCAACCGCCCGCCCCTCACTCTCCTCTCTCCACTCCACTCACTCTTCCCCGTACCCCGTCGTCCGTCGCCGCTGTATTACCGCCCACAGCTGCTGTCGTCACCCCCTCCCACCCTAGCTCCCTCCAACACCCCCTCCCTCCTCCATCCTGTTATCGTCGCCCCATCCCTCCCTAGCTCCCTCCTCCATCCCCTTCCTCCTCCATCCCACCACCGTGCCCCCCTCCCACCATCACCGCCATCGAGGTAGCTCCTCCTACCGCCCTCCTCCTCCCTCCCCCTCTTTCCTGTCTCCTCCCTGCTTCCTCCCCCCTCCCTCCCTCCTTCTTCCCCCTCCTCCCTCCCTCCTTCCTACCCCTCCTCCCTCCCTCCCTTCTCTCTGTTCTTGTAGAATGTTGGTAATTTAAATGTAGATTTTAGAATATAGACATTATAGAATGTAGGTTTTGTAATAGAATAATTTTTTAGACTATTTTAGGTGTTTTGAGAATAGGAAATTTTAGGTCTTTTGATTAGAGATTTTAGTAATGGAAATTTTAGTTGGTAGAATTTGAAAAAATGTCATGTACTTGTTATATTCCAAACTTAGGGCATATTATTAGGGTTTAGTAAAAAATAGTAATAGTGGATGATGATGTAGATGTTTTGGGTATAGAACATTTTGAAATAGATGATGATGTAGATGTTTTGATATATTTCGTAGATAGGGAAATGGATGGTTATATTGATGGATAGATGGATGGATGGATAGATGTTAGGCTAGAACTATAGTGATAAATTTGTAGGGTTAGAACTATGTTTTACAAATTTTTTAGTAAATGTAGGTCTTTTGAATCAGCATAATAAGGTTTAGTTGATAGCTTATAGGGTTTCACTAAGTCCTAAGATGAGGATAATAATGTTTTTGTTTATATTTTGTTTTTGCAGAAATCAAGGAGCCCATGCATCATCCTCGGTGTCGTCCCCATCACCGACCCCCTCCGACGTTGAGATGAGACTAGCCAAATCTCCATGTCGATGATGATGTAGATGTTTTAATAGAACTAGTTTATTTAGTAAGTAGTTAATAGAACTAGTTTATTTAGTAAGTTCTTAATAGAACTAGTTTAGAGAGAGACCTATATTGGCAAATTTAGTTATGTTAGGATTATATATACGATATTTTGAAATGTTTTTGTTCATATTTCCAACCATTGAAATTCAATGACCATCAAGTTTGAATGCTCATATAAGCATGTATATCTAGTGTTGCTCAAATAGGATATGTGCTTGCCCAAGTGGCCATGTTTGCAAGGAACACCTCCCAGTGGCCTATGTTTTACTGGAGTGTTGATTAATTTCCGTTTCGGCAAATATCAGGCGCTCCATATGTCCTTTTTAGCAAAGGTCATGCTGGATTTTTCCGTGAATTTTGGCATGTCTTGTGCTATAATATAGGAAATATCAAGTGCGTTAGAAATGCCGGAACGAGCATTTAACGCCATTTTGGATTTTTTTATCGAGTTATAATCTTTGAATTTTGAACACAGGAGATGTCTGATGACGATGGGATCCCGGAGTGCGAGTACTGCTATGATGACCGGGGTTTGTGCGACAGGTTTCCTCACTTGCAAAATGATAGGGTTTTCACCGTGAAGCTGGAAGAGACCTTTGATGTTTGTAAGGTATGCAACGACAAGCATTTCATCGTAATTAATATCATCACTTGTGCTTCTTTTGTTCAACATGTAATTTCTGGATTTTTTTCAATTTGATTAGTACATCCCATGCCATGCTAGACCATATGTATTGGAGAAGATTGGTTTTGGTTTAGATGACTTTGAGAATGTGGAGACGAGGAGGGCTCACTTAAGAACTAAACATGGTTATGAGTTCATGGTTAAGCTGTACAATGCGGTCAATCACTCCCATTTCGGTTGCTCTAATTGGGAAGCTCTCTGCAAGGCATATGGATTTGAGGAGGGAATGCAAATAAGATTTGATATTCGTCCAAAAGATTATGATGATGATGATAATATAGGCATCTGGGCGGATGTGGATATGCCTCCAGTTTTGCCTAGATGTGAGTTTGTCAAACTAATTTGTTAAGTTCAGTAATTTATATTGTTAATTTAAGTCAATACTAAACTTATTTATTTATAATTGTCAGTTTATTTCTTATCTTCAAGAAATACTCAGAAGGTTGTAGACAGAACATACTACAGCTATGACTCCGAGTTTAATTGTGAGGAGAAAGGTTATCTTGTCTCATTCATTGAAGATGTTGAGGCCTTTAAAACTAATCACTCTATCAGCCCAAATTATACTAGATACGTGCCACTAGTCCATAAATTGCTTGACGGTATGTAACTTCATTGCCAAAAATTTGGTAAGATTTTGTTAATGATGGTAACTTCATTGCATACATTATTCTTAAGTAAACTACATTGCTAACTATATATGTTACTATTACGTTTTTCAACAAAGGCTCCCAAAGGAGGTTGTGCTTGACTTGATGTTTATCGAAGATGATATGCATATGGTTAGCTTACGACCAACTCCTTCAAAGGCTTACCACAGTGCATACACAATTTCTTCAAACGATGGAAGGCTCAAAATCAAAGAATGGAGCAAAGTGATGAATGCGCACACGCAACTAACTGGAGATGAAATGAAAGTGCGCAAGCCACAAGTTGGAGATAGGTTTATCTCCAGTCTCCATTATGGAGATGGACTGGTTTATCTATTTTATGGTATTTTACCTAGGAGAGAGGAGTAGGACCTAGGTATTAAGAACAATTAGTTAGTATTGATTATATATGACTATGATGATGATGATGAGAAGTTTTTATTATGTGCTACAATGTGTTAGAGTTGATGATGATGAGGAGGAGTAGTAGTGATTATGAGTACTATGATGAGGAGGAGGAGGAGTTGTTATTATAACTAGTTACCAAGTTGGTATATGATGTCTCATGGACGAAAATGATGATGATGATGAGTTGTTATATGACAATGATGTATTATGATGATAAGTTGTTAATGATATTATGAAGATGATGAGTTATAAGGTCATTGAGTGAAACAACCGCAGATTAGTTTCAAGTGGATGGATCCAAGGTGACCGTTGGTCACTTTGGATCCATGCACTTGAAACTAACCACGGTTCTTTCAGCCAATGATGTAATAACTCATTATGATGTAAAAACAATCTCTAAATTGCTACTGTATGAAAACTTGTATAATGGTGTATGAATACGGCATAAAACAAAAAAAATAGAATACGTAATAATAGTAGTAGTGCGGGTAGAGAGGTGCGCTGCTAGTAACTACCAATAGGGCTTTCTACCAAAAGTGCTACTGCTAAGTAGTTATAGCAGTAGCGCGGGCAAACCCATGCTACTACTACACTTTAGCTGTGATGTCTACTACGCAACCTTATTCTTGTAGACATTGTTGGGCCTCCAAGTGCAGAGGTTTGTAGGACAGTAGAAAATTTCCCTCAAGTGGATGACCTAAGGTTTATCAATCCATCGTAGGCGTAGGATGAAGATGGTCTCTCTCAAACAACCCTGCAACCAAATAACAAAGAGTCTCTTGTGTCCCCAACACACCCAATACAATGGTAAATTGTATAGGTGCACTAGTTCGGCGAAGAGATGGTAATAAAAGTGCAATATGGATGGTAGATATAGGTTTTTGTAATCTGAAAATATAAAAACAGCAAGGTAGCAAGTAACAAAAGTGAGCGAAAACGGTATTGCAATGCTTCGAAACAAGGCCAAGGGTTCATACTTTCACTAGTGCAAGTTCTATAAACAATGATAGCATAATTATATCATATAACAATCCCTAAACATGCAACAAAGAGTCACTCCAAAGTCACTAATAGCAGAGAACAAACGAAGAGATTATTGTAGGGTACGAAACCACCTCCAAATTATTCTTTCTGATCAATCCATTGGGCTATTCCTATAAGTGTCACAAACAACCCTAGAGTTTGTAGTAAAATAACACCTTAAGACACAAATCAACCAAAACCCTAATGTCACCTCAAGTATCCGTGGGTATGATTATATGATATGCATCACACAACCTCAGATTCATCTATTCAAACCAACACAAAGAACTTGATAGAGTGCCCCAAAGTTTCTACCGGGTAATCAAGACGAAAACGCGTGCCAACCCCTATGCATAGGTTCCCAAGGTCACGGACCTCACAAGTTGATCACCAAAACATACATCAAGTAAATCAATAGAATACCCCATTGTCACCATGGGTATGTGTAAGTGCATCTAGTGCCCCTTAGTGATTTTGGTGTATTGAAGACTTATAGGTTAAGGGACTAATATGTTTGTGAGTGTACACAGGCTTTATAAGTCGATAAGGAGTTTGATATTTACAATGACTGTCGACCCCTAAAAATGAATGTCTTCAGCTGAAGACTTTGGTTCTCCTGAAGACTTTGAAAGTGAAGAAATTGGTGTGACCTTGAAGACTTGGATATTCATGCGAGGATTATGAAGCGTGAAGACTTTTGTTTTTGTAGTTTCATTTTCTCTTTCTTGAGTCATAGGAAACACTGTACTGTTAAAGGGGTCGAGATAATACTAAGGAAACTGATTTCCAAGTGATGCTCATCTCAAAATCCTACACCTACCCAATCCTTTCGAGTGAAGCCATTGGAAATCTCATATCAGTTCAGTCAATTTCTTCAGTGACAGAGACGAAGATCTTCTGGTCTCTGAGGAATTTGTTCTAACCGAGGAGTTAGGAATTCGCCAGTGCGGATTGCCTACACAGTGAGGAACATGATAGCCCTGAGGAATTCGAACCTCAAATCCGACTGTTGCTATGCTACGCACCAGCTGTCCAAAATATCCTACCACCTGACGGTCATATCATTGAAGGGCATTTATGTATTATCATGTCAGGCTGCTCCCTAGGCTATAAATAGCCGCCCCCTACAACCACTAGCTAGTTGGATGCTCCGAGAGAAACTAACACTTGTCAATTGAGAGCATCCCATCCTTCGAGGACTTTGAGCGAAAACCATCAAGTGAAGAAAACCCAAACACCTACAAACACAAAGTGATTGAGCATCACTGAAGAGATTGTTCCTATGTGGAACCGATGCTTGTTACCTTTGAGGATTGTGTATCCTCCAGACGGTTAGGCGTCATGGTCTGAGCATCCAAGAGGAATTGTGGATCACCGAGTGACCAAGTCTGTGAAGGTTTGGAAGTCACCTGTGAAGACTTACCATGAGTGTTGGGTGAGGTCTATGTGATCTTAGCTCAAGAAGAATACGGTGAGGACTGTGTGTCCTCGAGTTTAAATACTCAGCCGCTCCAACCAGACATACAACTGTCACAGCAGTTGGAACTGGTCTACCAAATCATTGTCTTCACCAAGCCTACTGGTTCTATTTCCTCAACCCTTCCATTTCCTCATTCATGTGTTGATGAACCTGATCATTACTGTTTGAAGACTTTGACTGAAGACTTTCTCTATTTCCTCAATCCAATTTCTTCAGTCACGTTGTCTTCAGCCTGCTTATCCTGTGTTTACGCTTTCTGTACTCTGTGTTTGTTTTTCATTTCATCGTGATGACTCTGCTATTGCTTTGTTATGGTTACACTTGAGTACTTATTCTGCTGCTAGTTGTTCGTGACTTAGGAATTTCCTCACCCTGAAATTCCTTAGTGACGAATTTTGTAAAAATTCCCTATTCACCCCCCCCCCTCTAGTCAACTTAACGCACTTTCAATTGGTATCAGAGCGAGGTACTCTCTTGTTCTATGTGATTTTGGTTTAACCACCTGGAGTTCTAGTTATGTCGACTGCAAGTATGATCAAGGTCTCGGCTGGGTGTCCTACCTTCGATGGAATGGACTACCCATACTGGAAGAACAAGATGTGCATGCATCTTGAGGCAATTGATAACGATCTCTGGTATGTTGTGGAAAATGGTGTTCCCTCAGTCACTCCGTCTATAAATGCTGGTGATGTCAAGAGATTCAAGCAACTCGATTCTCAAGCGAAGAATATCATATGTGGCCATCTGAGCAAAGGACTATACGGCAGAGTGAATGCTTTGGAAACTGCTAAGCTGATTTGGGATAGGCTGTCCAAGGTCAACGAAGGAGTCTCCACTCAATGTGACTCCCGTGTTGATGTTCTTCGCAATCTCTTCAACTGCTTCAAAAGACTCGACAACGAAAATGTTCAGCAAACCTTCGATCGCCTCACTGACATCTCAAATGAGCTTCAAGCACTTGGTGCCACTAACATCACCGACCATGAGGTGGTGAAGAAATTGCTGAGATCACTTGATTCCTCATTCGATACTCTTGCGCTATTGATTCAAGAGCGAGCTGATTAAAAGTCACTAGATCCCGCTGACATCCTTGAGAGGCTAAACACTCATGAGTTCCAGCTTGCTGAGAAGAGATACCTCTATGGACCGAGCTATGGAAGATTACGTGCACTGAAGGCCAAGGCAGTCTCTGAGTCTGAAGGTGAACATTCTAGTAGCAGCCTTGGTGATCCTGAAGAACTGAGCTAGGAGCTAGCAATGCTTGTGAAGAAATTTCAGAAGTTCTCTCGCCGCGATCGCTTTGGAAAGTCTTCAAGGAGTGATGATTCCTTGTCTCGTGACTACGAAAAGAGAACTTGCCACGGATGCAAGAAACCTGGTCACTACATGTCTGATTGTCCTCTGTGGGAAAAGGAATCAAAGAAGAAGTACAAAGATGACGATTCTGATGACTCAAAGAATAAGAAGAAATCTTCAAAGTCTTCATCATCAAAATCTTCAAAGTCTTCATCTCACAAGAAGAGCAGTTCCAAGAAGGCCCGGGCATTCATTGGCAAGGAAATGGACTCTGAAGCTGAATCTGAGGATAATGTGGAAGAGGAGAAATCTGAGGAGTCAGACTCTGGTATGGCGAGCTTAGCCCTCGCTACTGCTTACGTCAGCAAGTCCATCTTCAACACTGAAGAAAATGACCTCCCCAACTCTGCTGACAAGAGCGTCGATGACTATGCTCCCACCTACTGCTTCATGGCAAAAGGTGCCAAGGTACTCAAACATTCCCCCTCTGACTCTAGTGAGGATGAATCTGATGACAATCTCAAGCCTAGCTATTCCAAACTTGCTAAAATTGTTGTTAAACAACAGAAGGCTTTGGAAAAGATTCAAAATCTACTAGACAAAAGCAATGACCTGTTGGGTGAGGAATTGAATCGAACTAAGACTCTGACTGATAATCTTCAGAGACTTCAGTCTAGGTTTGACAACCTTCAAAATCATCATAACACTCTCTTAACTGATCATGAGAAGCTTTCTTATGAATTTCTTCAGAGAAAGAAAGATCTTGAGAAGTTAAAAATGAGTTATGAAGATCTTCAGAAGGAAAACGATTCATTGCTTGCTCAACAGATCAGTTCCGCTCAGGAAGAATTTATTCCACCATGTCTGAAATGCATTGAGCGTGAATCATCTAATTCTTCACCTGAATGTTGAAATGCTTCTATTCCTGCAAATTCTTCAATTGTCTCTGTGGTCACAAATTCCTCATTTGAGGATACCACAAGTATCACTGACGATAATGCAGGATTGAAGGAGTTGTATGTAACATGCATATACAAAAGCCTCAAAGGGCATCAGACTCTTTGTGATGTGCTCAAAAGGCAGATCTTGAACAGGAACCCTAGGAAAGAGGGTATTGCCTTTGAACGGAAACTTGATGCTGATGGGACCTACTGGAAACCTGAGCAGTATCCCAAAACCTCATGGGTTGCTGCGAAAGGACCTCCTGTAGATCCATGCACTCTATCTGGCTTTACTTGTGATTCTTCACATTCCTCTGATGAGTCATTTGACTCCAACTATAAATTGTTCAAGAATCAGAATGGTGAAGTATTTGCTTGATATGTTGGAACTAACTGCAGGAACGGACCCCCTATGAAGAAAATCTGGGTTCCCAAAAGGTGCCTTGAAAATCTTCAGGTGAATGTCATCATGACACCACCTATGAAGAAAAGGAACCCCAGATCAAATTCTTCATATGGACCAAATTCTTCATCTGGATCAAAATCCTCACATGAACATCATCGTGATAACACTTCTGTTTCGCAGGGAAAGTCTAAAGGCTACGAACATGTGCATTATTCTTCAAACCATTATGTTCATAAGTCCTCAAAGAATTTCTCTGCTTATTCATATGCTTATCCTAACCACTCTTCTGTGAAACGAAGTGCACTGGATTCAATGCCATCTTTTTCTTATGGAGCTCGTAGAATGATGAACTCTTTGCCACCCCTCCAGATGTGGGTGGTGAAGAAAAAGAACTAATCTCTTATGCAAGATCAGGTCTTCAGACGAACTTAATCGTCTGAAGAATTTGCTGGAGACCTGAATGTGCTTGAATGGACGCAAGCTAATCATCAAGAAATGAATCACTCATTTCTCTCATCCTCATATTTATATATCTTTACTGTTGATGAAATTGATATCATATTCTTCACTGATGAAGTATATGGGTTCGTAATTTGCACTAATTCATCTGCAGGATGAACAACCTAAAGCTACTGAGTGGGTCCTCGACAGTGGATGTACAAATCACATGACCGGTGATAGGAACTTGTTGATGGACACTGATTTTTCACCATCTCATCTGAAGCATATCACCTACGCTGACAAAGGCAAAAGCAAGGTATTGGGTCTAGGTAAGGTTGCGATCTCAAAGGATAGACACGTGGACAAAGTCATGCTTGTCGAGTCCTTAGGATTCAACCTCATGTCTGTCTCAAAGCTTTGTGATCTTGATATGGTTGTCGTCTTTGGCAAATATAGTTGCATTGTTCTAATTGAATCTGACAATTCCAAAGTATTCGAAGGCTTTAGGAAAGGAGACTTGTATATTGTTGATTTCTCAGCAGGACCACAGCCTGCCACATTTCTACTTGCAAAAGCTTTAGAATGCTGGCTATGGCATCGACGTCTTGGTCATGCTGGGATGAGGAACTTGCATACACTCGCGAAGAAGAGGCGTGTCATTGGCATCGAGGGTGTCAAATTCCTCAAATATCACCTTTGTGGGACTTGTGAGGCTGGAAAGATCACCAGAGCCAAGCATCCCTCGAAGACTATCATGACCACTTCTCGTCCCTTTGAATTACTTCATATGGATCTATTTGGCCCTACTCATTATGCCACGTTCTCTAGTTCTGCTTCATTATATGGCTTTGTCATAGTTGATGATTATTCTCGTTACACATGGGTGCATATCATCACTTACAAAAATGAAGTGCAGGAAGTCTTCAAACGATTTTCCTCAAGAGCTTCTACTCACTTAGTGTGAAGATCAAGCATATTAGGAGTGATAATGGAACTGAGTTCAAGAACACTGGTCTCGATGAATATCTTGATATACTTGGTATTACTCACGAGTTATCTGCTCCCTATACTCCTCAGCAGAATGGCATCATGGAGCGCAAGAACAGAACTCTTGTTGAGATGGCTCGCACCATGCTTGATGAATACAAGACATCACAGCTCTTTTGGCCTGAAGCTATTGATAATGCATACCACATCATCAACAGGGTATATCTTCACAAATGCTTCAAAAAGACCTCATATGAACTCCTCGCTAACAAGAAACCCAATGTAAGTTATTTCAAAGTCTTCAGTGCTAAATGCTTGATTAGAGATCCTCACCATCACTCTAAATTTGCACCGAAAGCACATGAGGGTTTTATGCTTGGTTAAGGAAAGGACTCGCACACCTACAGAGTCTTCAACATCAATCATCACAAGATTGTTGAAACTGTAGATGTGCGGTTCGATGAAACTAATGGCTCGCAAAGAGAGCTTCTACCTCCTGTGCTAGATGAGATGTCACCTGAGGAATCCATCAAGCTCAAAGCTACTAAGGATATCATCCCTACCGAAGAATCTGCTGAAGAAGCCATTCCAGATCATGAAGAAAATCACACTGGTGCTGCTGCAGAAAATGATCCTGAAGAAATTGATGGGCCTAAGCAAAGTCGTCAACTTGCACATCCTCGCGTTGCAAACGAAGTGCAGATCAGGAAAATCATTGAGGACATCAACGCACCAGGTCCTCTCATGCACTCAAAAGCTTCACACTTATCTAACTTTTGTGGGCATTTTGCATTTGTCTCTATCACAGATCCCACTAAAGTTGATGAAGCATTCATGGAATCTGAGTGGATTCAAGCCATGCAAGATGAATTGCATCAATTCGAGCTTAACAATGTGTGGGATCTTGTCAAGCAACAAGACCCACCCAAGCACAATATCATCGATACCAAATGGATCTACCACAACAAACAAGATGAAAATGGCCTTGTGGTGAGGAATAAGGCTCGTCTCGTAGCTCAAGGCTACACACAGGTTGAAGTAATTGATTTCGATGAAACTTTTGCACCTGTTGCTAGACTTGAAGCTATTCGCATATTGCTTGGTTATGCTAACCATCATAATATCATCTTACATCAAATGGATGTGAAAATTGCATTCCTCAATGGTAAGCTTGAGGAAGAAGTATATGTTGCTCAACCACCAGGTTTTGAGGATCCAAAATTTCCAGATCACGTTTACAGACTCAACAAGGCTCTCTATGGCCTCAAGCAAGCACCTCGGGCGTGGTATGACACACTGAAGGAATTCCTCATGAAGAAAGGCTTCAAACCTGGTTCACTTGACCCAACTCTTTTCACCAAAGCATATGATGATGAATTATTCATGTGACAAATATATGTTGATGATATTATCTTCGGCTGTACTAACCAAAGTTACAGTGACAAATTTGCCTACATGATGAGTGAGGAATATCAAATGTCCAAGATGGGAGAGTTGAAATTCTTCTTAGGTCTTCAAATTCGCCAACAATACAATGGCATATTCATATCTTAGGAGAAGTGCCTCAAGGATGTGTTGAGGAAATTCGGCATGCAAGATTGCAAGGGAGTCAAAATCCCTATGCCCACAAATGGCCATCTACGCACCGATGAAAATGGTAAAGACTTCGATCAAAAGGTATAACGCTCCATGATTGGCTCTTTATTGTACCTATGTGCATCTACGCTGGATATTATGCTTAGTGTTTGCATGTGTGCCCGATTTCTAGCTACACCGAAGAATCACACCATAAGGTTGTGAAGCATATTCTTCGATATCTAGCTCACACTCCAATACTTGGATTATGGTATCCCAAGGGATCTTCCTTTGATCTCATTGGATATTATGACTCTGACTATGCTGGTGATCGGGTGGACCGCAAGTCAACGTCAGGCACATGTCATTTCCTCGACAATCCTTGGTATGTTGGTCCTCAAAGAAGCAAAACTATGTATCACTCTCTACTGCTGAAGCTAAGTACATTGTTGTTGGATCCTGCTATGCTCAATTGCTATGGATGAAGCAATCCCTCAAGGACTATGGCATTAATATGAAGAATGTGCCACTCTACTGCAACAATGAGAGTGCTATCAAGATTGCTCACAACCTAGTTCATCACTCGAAGGCAAAGCACATCCAGATTCGTCATCATTTTCTTCGTGACCATGTGTTGAAGGGTAACATCTCCATCAACCATGCAAATACTGAAGACCAGCTGGCCAATATCTTCACAAAGCCCTTGGATGAGAAGAGATTTAGCAAGTTGCGGTGTGAGCTAAATATCTTAGAATCTTCGAATGTTCTTTGAAAAGGACACACATCCTAACACTTATGCAAACTTGATGACTTAGATGTGCAACACACGAAGTGACGTTTTTCTTCAATCAATGAAGACTAACCTTCTAAGTGTGAAGAAATTAATGAAGAATTTGATTCTCAAAACACTACGACAATTGTATGCGGTGTCTAAAATCATCATTCTTATACGGTGGGTTACGCCACCAACCAAAGTTGAAAACCTTCAATTTGAGTTTTTCTTCATTTTTGAAATTCCTCAGTTGTTCAATTTCTTCAACTTTGCATTGTCTTCACTCTTTTCGTCGTTGTTCTTCATTGACTATATATATAGGCTGGGTCTATTATGATAACACCCCTTAAGACCTTATTCTACACACCAAAAACCTTATTCTGCTAACACCCGCCCCGCCCTGAACCTAACACTAAAAACAACCGCATGCCCTTCCTGAAAGAAAAAACAAACACCCACCCCACCACTTCCTCCCCACCCACCCCGACCACTTCCTCCCCACTATCCATGCCACCCTGCGGCGCCCGCCGACCACCACCTCCCCACGCGCCTCCCGGCTGGCCGGCCACCCACCCCCTCCCGACGCGCCGCCCGGCCGGCCACCCACCCCCTCCCGACGGGCTGCCCCGGCCACCCCCTCCCCACGCACCACCCGGCCACCGCCTCCCCACGCAGCGGATCCAAGCCACGCCAGCCCCACGGGCCTCCCCCACCGCCGGATCCAGGCCACAGCAGCCCCACGCGCCGTGACTAGATCTAGGCCGCGGCACCCCCACGCGCCGCCTCGCCGCCAGATCCAGGCCGCGGCAGCCCCGGTGGTCCGCCAGCCAACGAGCAAGGAGGGCGACGCCATCGCTGGTTCGGCCGCAGCACGCCCGACCTACAGTGTCCCCGCGCCGGAGCTCCTCATCCAAGCCGTTTCGCCGCCCCTCCTTGCTGGTTGTCGCGTCATCGGCGCTGCCCTCCTGCAATGCGCCCCTGCCTTCAGATCCGGCCAGCTGCGTCCTCCTGCGACGCGTCGCCGCCGCCGCGAGACCCATTCGGCCGCCGCAACGCCACCACACCTCCTCACTTTCTCCGCCCCGGATCCAAAAGAGCACATGGCGCAACACCCACCTCCTCCATCCTGGATCCATGGAGCCCCAAATCCCCCTCCCATTTGTGGATTACTTCTTCCCCTCCATGGATTGTTGCTCGTTGGCGTCCGGCGAACCTCCCGACCACGGATCCTCCTATTCTGCTCTTTCTCTGAACCGCCTCGCCACACCGATGTCTTTGGCTTCCGGCTGCTATACTTGGTTGTCGTGCCGGTGCAGCTCGCCGGGATACATGGTGCAGTGCAGATCCACCATCTGGCTGGAGCTCCTTTCCATCTCCCCTCCCCACAGCCTTACCTCCTCCTCCCAAACAACCGCTTCTCCCATGAACATGATCTCGCCCTCCTGCTCCTCCATATACCACACCCTCGCCACCAAATCAATTCAAGGGATGCCCGAGAGGAGTGTCGAGGCCTCCTTTCTTCCTCTTTAGCTCAGCCACCGATGAGCTACTCCTCCCCCACGCCATGCTTGAGTGAAGTTTGCCGCAGGCACGCCCATACAAGGCATGTGGCGTCACACTGCCGAGCGCGTGTGCACGTACATCACTATGCAGTCTACAGCAAATCGGCTGGATTTTTGTTGAGTTCTTCCTGCTATCTTGATGAATCCTTTTATGTGATGAATACTTGGATAAGTTGTTGTAGTTTAGTTCTTCTTTGCGTTTTTCAGATTTTGGGTGTGTGTGGTATCACTGCAGTACACTTCTAGGCGCTGAAGCAACAATAGCGGACATTGCAGTTAGTGGCGGCATATAGTTTGGCTGGGCATGGCCGCATGGGTTGCAGTTCCCTGTGACGACGAGGAGGGTCATCTCTCGCTCTAGTGCAGTTTGTTTATTTATGTGCGAATAAATTTTGTTTTATGTATGAAGTGCGTTTTAATTGTTGAGAAATTGTGAAAATCGCCGGAGGAAAAACAGGGCAGTGCCTGATGCAGTTCAGTTGGGAGACCTTTGCGGCTCAAAACAAAATGGAGTCCAGTTTTTTAGTGAAGTGCATATGTAAAAGAACAAAATGGGCGTGTTGTTTTGGAGCATTTCATTTTTATTTGCATTTCAGAAAAAGGTTATGCATTGTGCAACACACTTAACTTTCGGGGTGCATAGTGCAGCAGGGCCGCCCATGCAGTGCGGCACTCACGGCCGTGCGTGTTACTGAAGCGCATGTCTTTTTCAGAATTTTTATACTAATGAGTACACAGTGCTATTTGGCGCACTTCAGCTCTCTCGAAAACATGCATTGAAGTAAACAACAAAAATAACTTTTTTGGGTGCAGCTCACTTGTTTCATTGCCGCGGTGATCTTCTCTCTCCCAGCAGTTCACTATGTTGCCAAGTGCAAAAACAAATTGGGAAATTTGATTTTTTTTAAGTTGATTTTTTAATGCAGCTCACTCTGTAGTTGTGTGCAGTAGAAAGAAAATTGGAAAAGGAAAAAATGATGCAGTACACTCACCTCATCCCTGCAGTGCATACTCGTTGATAAAAAAAGTTATGGAGACGATAAAAAAAGAATGTGGTTAACTTTTCATAGTATAGCAGTTCACCAACGCTCGACATGAAGTGCACTCCACATCGCTTGGAAAAATTTATGTCCCACAAAAAATAAATCATGCAGTGCACTTGTCTGTCCGATGAAGTGCGGTATTTCGTCTGAAGCAGAGCATTCTTCTTTCCCCGTCCGAGAAAAAATACGTCTAAACAAAAAGAAACCATGCAGTGCACTTGCCCATCTGATGCAGTGCGGTATTTTGTCTGAAGCAATGCGTTCTTCTGTCCGATGCAGTACATACGACGATTTTGGTCTCGCGAAGAACAGAGTGTCCGCTTTTCGATAAAATCGAAACTGCTCTTAAACCGTAAGGAATTAGAGAGAGTGTTCTACATGAAAAAAGTTGCGTCTCGTCGATATCTTTCCAACGGCATATGATTTGAATCATTCTGACCAGTCGTTCGGAAAAATTTCACGAAAAAACAGCCGCTGCCTCTCGACGTCAGCCGCACGATTTTCAAAATTAACTAAAAACTGTAAGGAATCTCAAAAACATTTCAACATACAACAGTTGCGCCTTGTCCATAGCTTTCCAACGGTGTATCATACGTCTCGTTTCGACAAACGGTTAGAAAACTGGAGCGAAAACAATATCGAAAATTTCAAAAAAATTGTAAAACAGAGTTCCGCGATTTAGTTAATTTGAAACTGCTCTTCAACTGTAATGAATTAGAGAAAGATTTATATATGAAAAAGATGCGCCTCGATGATATCTATCCAACGGCGTATCATTTTCTTCATTCCGACGAGCGGTTTAGAAGAAATTGCGAAAATACGCTCGCTACCACTCATCGTCCGCCGCGCCGTTTTTGAAACTGCTCTTAAACCACAAGGAATCTCGAAAAGTGTTCAACATGGCGAAGTTGCGCCTAATCCGTAGCTTTCCAACGGTATATTATACACCTCGTTCTGATAAACGGTTAAAAAACTAGAGCGAAAACAGTACCAGAAAAACACTGCATGCAATTTTTTTTGACATGAAGTTCACTAGTCTATATTGCAGTGCTCGTTGTCAAAATGATGCAGTGCGCTTCTGTTGAGCGTGCAGTGCCGAAGTGGTGTGCAGAATAGTTATTCTGCTAATATTAGCAGAATAGTCCATCTGTGTGTGTGTGTGTGTGTGTGTGTGTGTGTGTGTGTGTGTGTGTGTATGGGCTATTCTGTTACGCGTAACAGAATATTATTCTGTTACCCTTTCTGAACTGAAGAATTCGAGAGGTTGTACTGATGCTCTCATTTTTGTCGAACTGATTGAACTGATGCTCTTAGTTTGAACCTGTGTTACCGGGCTCATGGCGTTTTCATCCACGCAGCGTAGTCGCCACAGCCGCCGCCGCCGTCGAGGAGCTCGAGCTGCTCGCCCCGAGGGTCTTCACGGGCACCGAAATGGACCGGGCTCATGGCGTTTTCATCCCTGCAGCGTAGTCGCCATAGCCACCGCCGCCGTCGAGGAGCTCGAGCTGCTCGCCCTGAGGGTCTTCACGGGCGCCGAAATGGACCGGGCTCATGGCATTTTCATCCCCGCAGCGTAGTCGCCACAGCCGCCGCCGCCATCGAGGAGCTCGAGTTGCTTGCCCCTAGGGTCTTCACGGGCGCCGAAATGGACAGCCATGACCTGGGCGCGTCCAGCGAGATCCACAAGACAACGCACGAGACCGCGGCGCCGGACATGGAGTCAGAGCCGGCGGCGGAGCGCATGCCGCTATGGTGCGAGCAGGTGACGGTCCGCTGGATGGTGGCGGTGCTGCTCATCGGCATGGTGTACACAGTGATCGTCATGAAGCTCAGCCTCACCACGGGGCTCGTCCCCACGTTCAACGTCTCCACCGCGCTGCTCGCGCCTCGCCATTGCCTATTGCCCCTTCACGCACCAGTAGAACACTATTGTTCAGACCTGCACCATCGCCTGCTACACCATCAGCTTCGGCGGTAAGCTCCTCCCTCAATCTCTCTTGTGTCGGCCAGATCGAAATCAATTTATTACCCCCAATTCGGCATCCCTGCTATTACCGAACCTTTTTTAGATCAAATCTTGATTAGCTTGCTAACTAACTAATTCTGGTCCTGCGCTGAATCCTGGGCATGCAGGTGGGTTCGGGTCCTTCTTGCTGGGGCTGGACAGGAAGACGTACGAGCTGTCCGGGGTGAACACGCCGGGCAACGTGTCAGCGCGCTACAAGGAAACCGGCATCGGCTGGATGATGGGCTTCCTCCTCGGCGTCAGCTTCGTTGGCCTGCTCACCCTGCTCCCACTTAGAAAGGTACAAACGATTCGATTTCCATACTCATGCGCCCTGCCCACCTTGTGTGATCTCTCCGTGTCCATGGTGAGGCGCACTTCCTGATTTTTTATGGTCGTTAGTGTTACTGTCAGACTTACTGAAACTTTGGCATTGCTTGCAAGATTGTAGCTTCAGGGCTGTGGTCATTGACGGTGATTAGTCCCCCACCTCATACCCAAAAATTATTTCCCCCTGTTCTCACTTGTTAACCACAATTTCAACATCAACGACCAACCCCCAAGTCATCATTTGCTACAATGCTGACGGAATCTAGCTAGTCTGCATTTTATTTTGTTCTTGATGAGAAGAACATTTACAGTCGATTTTGTAGTCGCAGCCGGTCTTCAATTGAACTGACGATTTGGTGAAACCAAACACTTTCAGGTACTGGTGATCGACTACAAGCTAACTTACCCAAGTGGGATCGCCAGCATGGTGGGGTTGAACTGATGCTCTCATTTTGGTCGAACTGGTCATGCTTTTTAGTACTGAGGTATTTTCACATACCTTAGTACTGACTTTAAAATAGCAGTTAGAAAAAATAAAGTACTTGTACTGATCTATGTGTATGTTTGTACTGAGGTGTTTTTTGCAAAGTAATGTTGAATAAGGTGAGACTGGTCGTGTTGTTTTTTTCGTCCTGAAAACAGAGTACTCAAACTCATCTTTGTATGGGTTTGTACTGAGCATAATTTTCACAACCCGGACTTTACATTGTATTCCTCACTGCTATTTTGTCGATTTTGAAGTTCCGTTTTTCTGTCCTTGAACTTATCCAAGTTTTTTCCTAGTAAAATGTGCACTCTCTTTTGGAAAGAGAATGTATGAACGTTCACATGGAGAGTAATTGAACTTTTGAGAAATTTCTTTTTATATAAACATTCTTTTTCTGACCCTGGTTTATTAACTTCATGTGGAAGTGCCACATTTTCTTTCGCAGGTGAAACTTTTTTGCTGTGTGGGTTTTGGACTTATCTGTCTTTCTAGTTTGAACTCACCCGACAATTTTTTTTAACTGATGATAAAGCACATAGTGAATGTCTACACTTAGTGTATGTTTAGTTGTACAACCATGGGGGCATACTATGTGAACATCTATTATATAAACATTTATTCACAAAATACAAAGAAGTCCATAGAGAGTACATCTCTCACGAAACTACCCATAAACACATCAGTTAATAAAGACTACATCTCCCAGGAAACTAACCATGAACACATCAGTTCATAAAGTGTACATATCATTGAACATATAATGCAACTAGCGAAAAGTAACAACACAGAACATTTAATTTTTGTTTCTGGTGTCGCCGGATAACTGTCATTATTTGTCGACAGGAAAGTCCTTGAACTTGGCCTACACCAGTAGTAGAACTCACTGGTTCTGTCACCTAAATTGCAAAACACACACAAAATTCTCAAGTAATGACATCTGTAGCAAATTTCCACGTTGACCTTTCCTAGTTCAGATCATTGAACTCTCCCAGCCGGCGATGCTTCTATCAGGACAAAACCCAGTGGACCCTGCACACGGAAAGCCCAGCGTGGCAATGTTAATACTTCCCAAGGTGTTGCATCTGTACTCACTATGGCGATGTGTTTGTACTGCCCAAAAACATAAGCAGGAGCACAAAGTAAACATTTTTTAAAACTTGTGCTCACAGGAATAGTGACAGCACCTAAAGAGCATGTTCTTTTCACATCTTCTCAACTACTCAATTAGCAGAACAACACATCGCATTTGATGCACACAGAGGACTACCATCAGCGCTCAACCTGGACGGCTGCCAGCAACCATGGTGGACGGGCTGGTGGTGGTGCCTTTACCTTTTTGTAAATCAAAGCTCCTACGTTTATGTTATACTTTCATGCAATTCTTCACTCAAGTAATAATTTCAGTTTAACCTTGAAGAACCAACTTCAGTGTTCGAATTAGTACCTTTTTCAGAGGTGCAGACGCAGCAAAAAAGAAGTTCTTGTGGAGCTTGAGGGAGCGCTGGACATAGCATGACAGGGAGCATAGAACTACCCTCTACCAGGAGGTTGACCTACAGAGGAGCATCCATTGCCCACGGCGAGGCAGAGGTGCGCCGACGAGTGACATAGCCTCATTGGAAGTGGGTGGATGCGGGGCCGGTGTGATGTACCCTCGTTGGATCCAGGTGGCACGGCGGCCGGAGAAGCCCGTACTGCGCATGAATAGAGGGGGTGTGGAGATGATGTTTCTATGCATCAAATCTGCTAACAAAAATTGAGAGGAAATATTATAGGATGGTCTCAAGAATACTACATAGGAACTAAACACCAGCTTGTAATTGAACTAACCTAAATTAAACTGAAACTATAACTATTGAACTGATCTGTAACTATAACAAGAATTGTACTGAACTAAATTTAGTAATTGAACTGAACCCAAAAAATATTCAGTAATTTAGTAATTGAACTGATGGTCTTTTTGTCGAATCGCGCACTAAAGAACTGCTGCAGATCATATGGAAAATATACCAACAAGAAACCAGAGGTGTGGTGGCACCGCTGCAGCACTTGTGTCTTTTATAACATTTTTCAAGAGAATCTGACCAGACACTTGCTGGAAAAATGGAACTTCTAATAAATCTATTCGGCAAGAGGCATCATAGGGTATCGTTTCTTTGCCCTATTATACCAAATACCAAACAACAAAAATTGGTTCTCATAAGCATTTCAACAAGCACCTAGACCATCAATTATTTTCATATAAGTAGCATGGAATCAAATGGAGCAACAGTAGGGCATGAGAAGAAAGAAGTAGCAGCAATACCTCAAGATCCTACCATTTTTTGTACATGATGCATCTCCCCTGTCGTTCAGATACAGGAGATCATTGAGTTCACTTATAGGAGATCATTCAGTTCAATTTGTGTACATGCTCGCACGCCGCATCAGGCACCAGGCATGCACCAGCACACACGCCACAGCACCCCACACAAGTTCTAGTAGGCAACATGGATTATTTTGTTGCATCCATTGAACTGAAGGGAGCTCCTTCGCCCTGTAAGATGAACGGAAAAAAGAAAATGAAATTTGTCAAGGTCGAAATGACCATAATAATCATGTAAAAATAACGACAAGTTCATGCACAGTAACATTAGAAGTACACAAAAGAAACCTAAATAGAAGTTATGTACTTTGAAATACTTCATTTGTTTCAAAATATGAACTTCTATATTTATGTTCTTAGAACTTATTATATTTTCCCTGCAAATTACATGGGTAAGAGCATGGTGCTCCAATTCAATTGCATATATCTGAAACTCCACAGCGACCTGACCTTATCCATAACAATATGAGTGCAGAATACTTGTAAGCATAAGAAAAAGACATAGAGCGCACATATAATTTTCAAGATTTCCTTGATGTTCTGCATATTAAAGTTGATTTCTTGAAAAGAATGCAATTTTTGAACTGAAAATCAAGTAAAAGTTGAACTCATAAATTTCAAGGTCAAAAGAACCTCCACATCCATCAAAATTCATATCTTGTTTCATTTCAAAAAGCTGCAATGCTATCTTTCTTTTTAGAGTACATCCACTAGGAGACAGCAGCAGCAGCTCCTCACACAGAGTGAGAGAGAAACATGAGCGAACACACCTATGGCCGAGCACAGATAGCAACGTCGTCCTGGTCATCATAGAGAAGTAGAGCTGCCCCGTCATCTTCAGCAGCACCACCGACTCTTCGCAAGCCATGTGTGGGGAGGCGAGGCCGGCGCGCTGAAAGGAGGCGGCACTGCGGGGATGCGGCGTTGGCTTTTCCCTGATGTACCATGCTTTCTATTTTGATGCTCACACTATCTAGGTCTGTAGAAGTTGTTCCATGAGTTGTTATGCAAGTGGAAACACAAAATCTTTTAGAGCTCAATTTCTTGTGTAGGAAGTGGAAGAAGGATTAACTAATATTTGGTGTTGGTACAGTAAATATATTTGAACCTAGGAAATTTAACTGGTTGAACTGTGACAGTCAAACTGGTTAGCACATCTAGGTATAATGAGATTATTTAACTAGTTGAACTGAGACAGATTAGCACCACTAATCCACCATGTGATTTTGTTTGTAGTTTAGAAACATATACAGAAATGACTCCCATTACAGTAGCTCAGCAAGCATCAAATTCTTCCTAAAACTTCCATTCCTAGAACGATAATCAGTGTACATTCTAACAAGAATTAACATCCTACCAAAAGGAACACATGCATACCAGTTTAGTAGCAACAATTACAATTAGCCAAGTTCATTTGAGGTAGGAGATGCACAAGTGCAGTGGCAGCTCGACGCACATACCTGCTCCACTGCTTCATGCATCCATCTCACTACTCCCTAGTACACTGGCTACCGACTTGATGTACCCTGCACACACACAACTGGCAATCAACATGCACACACACAACCAGCCACACACCTAGGACTGCGTCTTCTCCACAATTTGCACTGGCGATGTAGCAACATAGAAAGAAATCTGAAGGAGTCGTCACTGTCGTCCTCCTCGCCGCCCGAGTGATGTAGCAACACAGAAAAAAATCTGGCGGTGGCCAACGCCAGGGGAAGATGGGGCGGCCGGCGGCTGGCGCCATGTGTGGATGAGGCGGTTGTGGCGGCCAGCGCTAGGGGAGGACGGGGGGTGGACTGCGGCCTGGGAGCTGCGATAAGTGAACGGCCTGGGGCGGCCGGGTTGGACTGCTGGTCGCAGCGGCAGCGAACGGCGCGTGGTCGCACATTGAATTGCCTGCAGGCGATGGGGAAGAGGGCCGGACGGCACGCGCTGGGGAGGGAGGTCGTGGCGGCGGCATGCTGGGGGAGGGGGTGTGGCGGCGGCGCGTCGGGGAGGGTGGTCGTGGTGGCGCCGGCGTCCGGCGGGGCGGGAGAGAGAGGTGGCGTCCGGCGGCGTGGGGGAGGGAGGCAGCATCCGGCGGCATGGGGGAGGTAGGCGGCATCCGGCGGTGCGGGGGAGGGAGGCGGCGTCCGACAGCGGGGGAGAGGGAGGCGGCGTCCGGCGGCGGGGGAGAGGGAGGCGGTGTCCGGCAGCACGAGGGAGGAAGGCGGCGTTCGGCAGCACGGAGGAGGGAGGCGGTGTCCGGTGGCGTGGGGGAGGGAGGTGGCGGGCGCTCGGGATGGAGAAGGTCGGGGATTGACCAGATGCAAGAGGTCCGGTGGGCTTTGGACAGACGGATCGCCTCCTCTATATAGGGCGCGAGGGTAACAAAATATTATTCTATTACTAGTAATAGAATAGCCCAGCCCTATATATATATATATATATATATATATATACTTGAGTTTTATGTCCTCAACAGCACCCACTTATTGCTAATTCTTCAAGTTGCCTTTTATGCTAAGTGAATGTGATCGGACCCTTTCCCCTCTATGCTAAACTCAACCCAGTCTGTTCACAAATTCTTCATGTGCGTTTTATTTGGAACCTGTTCAAAATCTTCACTGTGTTCTTGTCAGCTGAAGAATTTGCGAACGAAACATTAAAATTTTCTTATCTAAATTTTTGGCTTTCGCCGCTCAAACCGTTACACATCCCACGATAAGAGTTATCTATTCACCCACGATCTCCACCACACTGTACATGAGTGACACATGTCGCTAGGATGAGAAGGGTCAGGGGCATGTTCGTCCATTTTCCTCGGGCAAGCGGTTTTTCACCTCGGCTATAAATACCCCTCACCCTCCTGAGACTGCATTTACCCTGCTCGATCTCACTCCCCTCGCTCGTGCTCTCAAGCCCTAGCGCCGCCACTACCTTCAACATCGCTGATGAGGAAGAGCTTCACTGCCTCGACCTCGTCGCCGTCGTACACACGCCGGCCGCGGATATCTTCACTCCGCCGCCGCTGTAGCTGTCTTCCTCTGCCAAGTTAGGGCGTGGAAGATCTGGACTAATGAACTTCCAATCTACACTCTCAGTTCGTCGTGTTCTTCGTCAAGGGTAATTAAAAGTTACTTTTACTGCCTTTGTTGATTCTGATGATTTCAATAAAATCTTCAAAAGGTGTTTATTATTCAACTTCCACACTCTAAACACCTCACACAATCATCTATACTTGATCTGTTTCTCTAAGTGACGTTTTTCCTCAAGATTCCTCAATTGTGTGAATTTCACAATCCATAAAACTCTAGAACCTAAGTCAAAGAACGCTTAGTGAAATTCTTCAAGACATATCTGGTCAAATTCCTCAAACTTGTTCCATTTTGTAAAAACTTCTGAGAACACATATGACCTCTCCAAATTCTTTGCACCTATACTGTGTTCACAGGTACAAATGTCTGCTGCTAATCACTAGGTTCTCATCAACTTAACTCATTTGCGGCGTTCCTCGAAAAAAATCTGCATACTTCTTCAGAGAACTCAATAGTTCAAAATCCTCAACTGAAGAAAATGGCAAATGGCAAGAGACCTCCGAAGGGTGAGAAGAAACTGGAAGTCAGCATTGCTTTTGAGATCCTTGATGGCATATATGCATGGTATTGCACACCAGATGAGGCAACTCATGGAAAGGAAACGAAGAATGAGCACAAGGTGCGCATTCAGAAAACTGAACAAAGATGGGCACGGGAATGGAGGGAATACAGATATGTTACTCCAAAGTACATGGAGAAATTCGTCTCTAAACCCTCCTTGCCCAAGACCTCCGTTGGCACCTGACCAAATTGTTGATCCCACTAGCATCAAGCGGGATGAAGACTATGCTGATGAATGGGCCAAGCAGCAAGCCAAGTTGGCCAAACAGGCAAAAGAATCAATGAGGAAATTCAACGAAGACTCAGCTGCTGCCGCTGTCGGTGTCAAAACCGGCGGATCTCGGGTAGGGGGTCCCGAACTGTGCGTCTAAGGCTAATGGTAACAGGAGGCAGGGGACACGATGTTTTACCCAGGTTCAGGCCCTCTCGATGGAGGCAATACCCTACTTCCTGCTTGATTGATCTTGATGATATGAGTATTACAAGAGTTGATCTACCACAAGATCGTAGAGGCTAAACCCTAGAAGCTAGCCTATGATTATGATTGTTGTTCTACGTACGGACTAAACCCTCCAGTTTATATAGACACTCGAGGGGGCTAGGGTTACACAGAGTCGGTTATAGAGAAGGAAATCTACACATCCGAATATCCAAGCTTGCCTTCCACGCAAAGGAGAGTCCCATCCGGACACGGGACGAAGTCTTCAATCTTGTATCTTCATATTCCAACAGTCCGGCCAAAGTATATAGTCTGGTTGTCCAAGGACCCCCTAATCCAGGACTCCCTTAGTAGCCCCTGAACAAGGCTTCAATGACGATGAGTCCGGCACGTAGATTGTCTTCGGCATTGCCAGGCGGGTTCTTCTCCAAATCCTCCAGAGCATCGTTGTAACGAGCAGTGTCCGGCTCCTCATCAATGTCGCGCTCCTCGGCTTCTGTGCTTTAATAATGATTGTTTCCACGTGTAGAGCGAATGTGAGAAGTTGGGGCATTTATACATTTGCCACCCCAACCATGAGGGTAAATCATCTATAAAAGAGAGGGGGATTCTCAGATCCAAATCACACCATCTCCTCCCAGCGAGTGTTCATCAAAGCGTGCCCGGATAAATCCATACCACCATGGCCGGTGATCGCGGTTCCTCCTCTCGTTCCCATAGTAACAAGCCAGGTGATTGGGAGAGATGTTATGTTCCCCACAGCCGACTATTAGAGCTGTAGACCAAAGGGTTTCTCCCACCTGCATACATGGTCCCCGTCCGAGCTGGACTAGCCACTTATAATGGCGGGGAGCAAGTGGAGAGCTTTCCAAACCCATCCAAGGGAGAGCGGGTGTGCTTCGTCCCCTACTTTCTAAGGGGGCTCGGATTTACAATCCATCCTTTCCTCCGCGGGCTCCTGGAGTTTTACGGACTCCAGCTTCACAACTTTACCCCAGCCTCCATACTGCATATCGCAGGCTACGTCGCCTTCTGCGAGCATTTTCTGGGATGCGAAGCTCATTTCGAGCTGTGGAAGAGACTATTTTGCCTAGTACCCCGTACCCAGAAGGGGTCAGTATTTCAAGTGGGCGGAGCCGAAATATGGCGCATCGCCGGGACCGGATATCTATCCGGCACCCCGAAGAAGACATCCGAGGACTAGCCCTCAGAATGGTTCTACGTGGAGGACGTCCCTCTTCCAGACCCTATTCGGAAGGGCCTTCCCGAGTTTGTAGATGCCCCATTGAAGAAATGCCACAGCTGGCGCCCCAGGAGCCCCCACGAGGAAGATAGCAGAGAGATACTTTTCCTGATGGATAGGATAAATACATTGGGGAGTGTAGCCACTTCAATATCGGGGAAAACCCATGTGTCACTTCAATGGAGAAGATGACGCCACCCACTACGGCCGTAAAGGACCGGATTCTCCCGCCGCTCTGTCGAAGATACTGTCCGATTTGTTCAAAGGGGAAGAGGAGGAGTTCATCCATATCAAGCCACGGGATGGATTCTCCATGTACAACCCCCCAAGCTGGGTGAGTACCCCCCAAGCTGGGTGAGTCGCTATCTTTTATTCCAATCTTTCCCACATTTTTAGCATAGATGTTTAGTTCATCAATTCATAGTAGGAACTGCGAAGGGCCATGAAGGATGTTCACAGCCCACCTCCATAGCCAGAGGACCCTAACTGGGCCCTCGACCCCGGACTCGAAGAAGATCCAGATACGTTTGTGGAGCTTGTTGACATGACATTTTACCAGCTGAGCCGCGATGGTGTGATGGTGGCCATCATAGCCGATTATCCCGGCCTACTCCCTGTATCCCAGGTAAGTAAAGCTACAGTCCCGACTTCCGAAAAGGATTCCCTCTTCACACTTCGTCCACCGTACATGTATTACGTCTTGCAGGGAAGGCCATCAGGGCGCCAAGCTGAACCCGCGATGACTCGCCAACAAGGGGCACCGAAGCCGGGTAGGCTTAAAAGAAAGGCGGTCAGAACAGAGACGCCGTTGCAAAGGTATGTTTTAAAAGCCTGCCACGTAGTCATCATTGTTAGAATATAACGATGTCTTCTGCCTTATGACAGAAAGAGTGCTCGCCGGACTGCATCCGGAGAGCCTGCCGGTCACGCTTCCACCAGCTGAACTCCGAGGCCGAACTCAAGGGCGGAGGTCAACGCGAATGATCCTCCTACAAAGGATGCGGATAGATTTTCCGCAACCAACTCCGAAGTGAAGAGCGCCATAAACCATAGGCGCCGACGGGCCGCACTACGCGACCCTAATTTCTTTGAAGAGGCGTTCGACGCCTTCAACTCAGGGGACGCATACATCCGGGATGCTCAAGGTGGCCTAGCCAGGGCCACGGACCAGTACGTGAAGGATATATGGGTAAGTAAATTTTATAAGTGTATATATCAGTAGCCCCTGAGACTTGAAATAGTTGGCACAACTGATTTAAGGATCCTCGTGTGCATAGGTTCTGACGGAGAAGAATACCCAGCTATCCAAAGAGCTGGAGGAGTGCAAGGCCTAACTACGGGCCGCAACCGTCGTGATGGAGGAGTCTACGAAGGCCCCATCTGGTAATATTTGCATTTAAACAAGAATAATGGCATGGTATATACCAGTTAAGTATTCGGCAAGGATGCGGTTCTAACAAGAGAACTTGCAGACAATCCCGGAGGCAATCCGGAGATCGTACCGGAGGATGAGCAACATATTCAGCGACAGCTGAAGGCTGGCCAGCGTGTGCTTACCAAGGTTATAAAGGAGAAAAATATTCTCCAGGACGCGAACGTTCGTCTGGACGTCGAATTGAAGGATGTTCGGGCCCAGCTTGCCGACTCCGTGAAGGAGAATAAGAAGCTTCGACGCAGCTAATTCAGTAAGTGTTCTGACGAACCACTATGAAGTTCGGCATAGAAGCGTGCTAACAGAATTATGTCTGTAGGCATGATTATAGGTCATCCTGAAGAGGAGATGCCTGGATCTGTGGGCGATCTTTTGTCGGAGCTCTCACAACTGCACGAACAAGTTCGGCAGGTGATGCAGGACATTGCCCAAGCCTTGTGGCCATCCGCCTCCCTTCGAGGAGGCATGGGTGAGCTGATCGAGCTGCTCAAGGGAGCGCGGCAGCGCTTCCGATTATGGAAGATATCAGCCTGCCGACAAGGAGCAAGGGAAGCCTGGGCCATGGTGAAGATGCGATACACCAAATCTGATCCGAACCACATGGCCGAGGTCGGATCTGTAGGGTCAGATGGGAAGGAGATCCCTGTACATCTTGTGTATGACCAAGTAGCATTAGCCGCTAAGTATTCCCAACAGGACTGTAGGCTAGACAGCCTGTTGGATGGTATAGAAGAAGAATTTAGTCAATCTAAGTGACATTGTACTTCAAAGGACATATTTTGTCCCTAGCCGGATTGTAAATCATTTGTCTTGGCCGACCCTTTTGCTTCAACCTCTGGACCCGACAGTCTGGAGTGTATCCGAATACCCGCTCGGTTACGTGAAAACTGGGGCACACATGGAAACCAGGCGTAGGGGTCATAAGTGCTTGAACAAACAAGTACCCAACTAGTTATGTTATATTACATGGGTAGTAAGAAACATCTTCTAGGGAGAATAGTTCCGTTAAGGGTTCCTTTCCCTGGGTGTGCATGCATTGATGTGCATGTCTGAACTGCGAAAATTTACGCAGGATATAAGCATCTGGGGGCATGTGTTGTAATAGGTAAAATACATCTTTTGTTCATCGACCGAATATTCCCTTAAGAACGCTAGCTTTCGGCTTCACCCAGTCTGAGGTACACATCCGGCTGACCCAGCAGTAACAATCACAGAGGTGCTCCCCTTATGCCCTAGCCGAATTAACGGGAACGTAGGGCATAAACACAAGAGCCAGGCAACCCAGCTTGGCCAAAACTTAAGTCATATCGATGCATATAGTGGTGAAATAAGGCACATACGTAGAGGTGACGCATATGTGGTGGGCATAAATCCCGAAAGACAAATAAGCTTCTATGTAAGAAGCCCCCAGGTATGATGAGCGTGCATAGCGCGGCCAGAGTGTGCGGTCAAAGCATACTTAGAGTCGTTAAGGCTATAAATGTAAAAGGGAGAGAGAGAGAGAGAGGATATAATTTAAAAAGGAGGATGGAGGTAAGGAGACAAAGACGAAGTTCGGCACTAGGCGTAGAATCTTCGGAGTTTGGCCGCATTCCATGGGTTCGGCTCGAGTCGATTGTCTGATGCATCACGTAGACGGTATGCACCTCCAGTGAGAACTTTGTCAATGATGAAGGGGCCCTCCCATTTGGGCTTGAGCTTGTCCTTTTTCTTCTCTGTTAAGCGTTGAACGAGTTCACCAATATTATAAGTTTTGGCCCGCACTTCTCTGCTTTGATACCTTCGAGCCTGCTATTGATAGAATGCGGAACGGGCCTTCGCGATGTCACGCTCCTCCTCCAGGGCATCTAAGTTGTCCTGCCGATCCAGCTCGGCTTCTCTCTCTTCGTACATGCGTACTCTAGGTGAATCATGGATGATATCATCGCAGGGTAGTACTGCCTCTGCGCCGTATACCATAAAAAATGGTGTGTATCCGGTTGTGTGATTCGGCGTGGTCCGCAGCCCCCATAATACAGAGTCAAGCTCCTCAACCCAGTGTGTATCTGATTCCTTAAAGATCCCACTAGTCTGTGTTTAATGCCTCTCATAATAAGATCGTTCGCTCGTTTGACTTGACCGTTTGTTTGAGGGTGATAGACGGAGGCGTAATCAAGTTTTATGCCCATTTTGCTGTACCAGGTTTTCACGTCATCGGCTATGAAGTTTGAGCCGTTATCGGTGATGATGCTGTTGGGGACACCATAGCGGTGTACGACCCCAGATATAAAGTCTATCACTGGTCCGGATTCGGCCGTTTTAACTGGTTTGGCTTCTATCCATTTGGTGAATTTATCGACCATGACCAACAAGTATTTCTTCTTATGGCTTCCTCCTTTAACGGGTCCAACCATATCGATCCCCCAGACCGCAAAGGGTCAGGTTATGGGGATTGTTTGGAGGGCAGTGGGCGGCATATGGCTTTGATTTGCAAAAAGCTGGCAACCGACGCAGTGTTGGACAAGGTCTTGTGCGTCTGTCCGGGCTGTCGGCCAGTAGGAACCTGTACGGAAGGCCTTGCTTACGAGCGCCCGAGCTGTGGCATGGTGGCCGCCGAGTCCTACATGAATTTCAGCCAAGAGCTGTCGCCCTTCCTCTTCGGAGATACATCTTTGGAGCACTCCAGTTGCGCTTTTCTTATAAAGCTCTCCCTCGTGGACTTTGCAGGCTTTAGAGCGCCGCACAATGCAGTGTGCCTCATTTTGGTCCTCCGGGAGTTCCTGCCTATTTAAGTATGCTAGGAAGGGTTCCGTCCATGGGGTGATGACCGCCATGATCACGTGGGCCGAAGTTGTGATTTCGGTGGCGGAGCCTCCGATTACGTCAGATTGTTCGGGATCTGGGGTTATATGCGAATCCGGATTAGTATTGCCGGTCTCCCCTTTCCATACCACGGATGGCTTGAACAGCCTTTCCAAAAAATATATTTGGTGGGACGGGGTCACGTTTAGCGCCGATGCGCGCAAGGATATCCGCCGCTTGATTGTTTTCTCGAACCACATGGTGGAATTCGAGCCCCTTGAATCAAGCTGACATTTTGAGAATGGCATTACGGTAAGCCGCCATTTTTGGGTCCTTGGTGTCAAAGTCTCCATTTATTTGAGATATTGCGAGATTTGAATCCCTACATACTTCGAGACGTTGAATGCCCATGGAGACTGCCATCCGAAGACCGTGCAACAGAGCCTCATACTCAACTGCATTGTTGGAGTCCGTGTAAAGTATTTGGAGTACGTACTGGACTGTATCTCCGGTGGGGGAAGTCAGGACGACACCAGCCTCTAGACCAGCTAGCATCTTAGAGCCGTCAAAATGCATGATCCAGTTGGAGTACGTGTCGTACTCTTTAGGGAGTTCGGCCTCTGTCCATTCGGCGATGAAGTCAGCCGGTACTTGCGACTTAATGGCCCGCCGAGGCTTGTATGTTATGTCGAACAGGAGGAGCTTGATAGCCCATTTTGCAATCCGGCCCATGGCATCGCGGTTATTTATTATGTCATTGAGTGGTACTTCGGAGGCCACCATGATTGAACACTCTTGAAAGTAGCGTAGTTTTCGGGATGCCATGAAGACCGTGTATGCTATCTTTTGATAATATGGGTACCGTGACTTGCATGGAGTGAGGACAGTGGATACGTAGTATACCGGCTTTTGTAATGGAAATTTATGTCCGTCCATCTCTCGTTCGATGACGAGCACTGCGCTTACAACCTGGTGTGTTGCAGCTTTGTATAGCAACATGGGTTCGCCGACATTTGGCACTGCCAGAATTGGATTGGTGGCCAAGAGGGATTTTATTTCCTCCAGCCCCGCTGTAGCCGCATCCGTCCATTCGAAGTGTTCGGTGCGTTGAAGAAGGTGATAAAGAGGTAACACCTTTTCTCCTAATCGGGAGATAAAGCGGCTTAGGGCGGCCATGCATCTAGTTAATTTTTGGATTTGCTTGAGGTCTGTTGGGGTAGCCAACTGTGACAGAGCTTGGATTTTAGCCGGATTTGCTTTGATTCCTCTATTGGAGACAATAAAGCCTAAGAGTTTTCCGACCGGTACGCCGAAAACGCTTTTTTCTGAGTTGAGCTTGATGTCGTATGTTTGGAGATTGTCGAACGTGAGCCTCAAGTTGTCTATTAATGATTCGACGTGTCTGGTTTTAATGACCACATTGTCTATGTAAGCCTCCACTGTTTTGCCAATTTGTGTTTCCAGGCATGTCTGAATCATGCGTTGATAGTTTGCATCGGCATTTTTCAGCCCGAAAGGCATGGTGTTAAAACAGAAGGGACCGTATGGAGTGATAAATGTCGTTGCGACTTGATCGGACTCTGCCATCTTGATTTGATGGTATCCGGAGTATGCGTCGAGGAAACACGGTAGCATCGATAATTTGATCGATGCGGGGGAGGGGGAAGGGATCCTTAGGGCACGCCTTATTCAGGTCTTTGAAATCGACGCATAGGCGCCAGGATTTGTCCTTCTTTGGTACCATCACTAGGTTTGCTAGCCAGTCTGGATGTTTTATTTCTCTAATGAAACCGGCCTCAAGTAGCTTGGCTAGCTCCTCTCCCATGGCTTGTCGCTTGGGCTCTGAAAAGCGCCCAAGAGTCTGTTTGACCGGCTTGTATCCCTTCAGTATGTTTAGGCTATGTTCGGCCAGCCTGCGTGGGATACTTGGCATGTCTGAAGGATGCCAGGCAAAAATGTCCCAATTCTCGCGCAGGAACTCTCGTAGTGCGGCGTCTATTGTGGGGTTCAGCTGTGCCCCAATTGATGTTGTTTTTGCAGGGTCCGTTGGGTGGACCTGGAATTTGACTATTTCGTCTGCTGGTCTGAAAGAGGTGGACTTGGGTCGTTTGTCGAGTATCACGTCATCCCTGTCCATTGCGGAGCACAGCGCAGTTAACTCTTCGGTTGCAAGGGCTTCGGATGATGCCTCCAGCGCTAGTGCGGCAATTTTATTTTTGGCACAGAGTGCTATGTCCGGATCACTGGCTAGAGTGATGATCCCATTGGGCCCCGGCACCTTGAGTTTCATGTACCCGTAATGGGGTATAGCTTGGAAGCTTGTGAATGCGTCTCGCCCCAAAAGGGTGTGGTATCCACTGCTAAACGGGGCCACTTGGAATGTGATTTCTTCGAACCAATAATTCTCCGGTGTGTCGAATACCACATCCAATGTGATTTTCCCTATGCATCGTGCCTCCTGACTAGGGATGATTCCCCTGAAGGTCGTGCTGCTTTGCTCAATGCGGCTTTTGTCTATTTGCATCTTGTTAAGAGTTTCCTCCTAGATTAGGTTTAATCCGCTGCCACCGTCCATCGGCATTTTAGTAAGCCGGAATCCATCCACTATTCGACTAAGGACCAAAGCGGCTGGTGCTCGGACTGTTCGGAATTGAGGTTCGTCGCTGGCGTTGAAGGTTATGGCCATGTCGTTCCACGGGTTTATTGCTACGATGTGGCAGATTTCGGCGAGGCTGCGGAGTGCTCACTTGTGCCTGTTGTTTGAGGCGAAAGTCTCGAAGACGGTCAGTACTGTATTGTTATTTTTTGTGGGATGGTGCACTGGGGTATTGTTGATGAGAATGTCCTCGCCGCTCTTGGCCACTTGCCGGAGTATCCAACATGCTCTAAGGTTGTGTGTTGGTATGGTGTCCGGTGTGCTATGAATTTTGCACGGCCTATTGAGCCATTCCTCCAGTACGGTTCCACGCCCTGCAAAGGGCTTTGGCTTCTTTGTAATTCTATTGGGTAACTTGCGAGAGCGCATCCTTTTAGTTCGGACGAAGGGTTTAGTTAGGGCCGGCGGATCCCCAGAATTTTGTTTGGGTCTTCCAGGCGCTTTCCATCGCGCAGTACTTCTGTACTATGGCCACCAGGTCGGCAAAGTGTGCTATGTCACAGCAACTTATGGCATTGAGAATTCTCCTGTCCGTGCAGTTTTTGCAAAAGAATGAGATTGCGTCTTCCTCGTGACAGTCCTTAACCTTGCTCATTACAAGGAGGAATCTGGCCCAGAAGTGGTGTACTGTCTCTTGGGGCTCTTGCCTGATATGGGAGAGATCGCTTGCATCTGGGTGGGTGGGTGAAATTAAGTCCACATCCTAACCCAATCTGGAACCCAGGGGCAAAGGAGCTTATGAGCTTGGCACCCCGGGCTCCAAGATGTTGCCCGATATTTGTGGCCCGCTGTCCGATTCTAAGTTTGGAGCCTGGGCCATGTTCTCCTGTAAACGGGTATCCGGCTCAGCGAGCTCGGGAATCCACACATAGTTCGTCCTCAAAATAGAGGAAGAATTGTCGTTTTATTCCTCCACCACTGCTATCTGATGGGTGACCGACGGAGAGTTAATCTCCCTTAGGTCGGGTTTAAGCCCAATCCGATCATAATCTGTAGAGACTCCCAGGGCGGCGATGCGATTCAAGAGTTCATTCAAGGAGGAGAACTCCATTGGATCCATCTACTCGGTGAATTCTGGGCTGACGCGGAGGTTGTTTTTGATGACTTGAGATGTCATCATCGGTGCGGTGGCCGAACGGGCGGCCAGGACGAAACCGCCCAGCCGGAGAGTTTGGCCTAGAGGTGATGTTATCCTTGATAACAAGGCGAGCCATCAAGCCTTACCGGGACGACACAGTGGAACTCTCAATGAAAGCACCAATGCCGGAGTCAAAACCGGCGGATCTCGGGTAGGGGTTCCCGAACTATTCGTCTAAGGCTAATGGTAACAAGAGGCAGGGGACACGATGTTTTACCCAGGTTCGGGCCCTCTCGATGGAGGTAATACCCTACTTCCTGCTTGATTGATCTTGATGATATGAGTATTACAAGAGTTGATCTACCACGAGATCGTAGAGGCTAAACCCTAGAAGCTAGCCTATGATTATGATTGTTGTTCTATGGACTAAACCCTCCGGTTTATATAGACATCGGAGGGGGCTAGGGTTACACAGTCGGTTACAGAGAAGGAAATCTACACATCCGAATATCCAAGCTTGCCTTCCACGCAAAGGAGAGTCCCATCCGGACACGGGACGAAGTCTTCAATCTTGTATCTTCATATTCCAACAGTCCGGCCAAAGTATATAGTCCGGTTGTACGAGGACCCCCTAATCCAGGACTCCCTCAGCCGCTGCTGAGGCCTCCACTAGCAAGAAGGCTATGCCTAAGAAGTCTGATTGGAAACCACATTCCTCAGCAATGCCCTCACGGCCAAGCTCATATGTGCCCTCACGGCCTATTCCTCAAGCTGCTCCAGTTCCTTAGGTTGGAAAACTTTCAGCTCCTCCAGCAAAGTCCTTGGCACATGTGCATCCCTCCTCTTGCCAAAGGACCATAGGCATCTCAATTGCCTCAGGAGCATCTGCAAGTTCTTCAGCTCCTCCTCAGTCTTCAATAGGCCCCACTTTGCTGAAGACCAAGGCTACTGCTGGACGAGGCACTAGACCAAGTCCTCACAAGAAGCAAGTTGCCTTCCAAGTACAGTCAGATGATGACGAAGCTGATGATGAGGAATTAGCCGAAATCATCAAAGAGAGACAGCAAAGGGCCGCTAGAGCCAAGGGCAGTGTTGTGCCCCTCATGTTGGATCCGAAGAAGATCCTGGACTTCATTGACCTCTGGCACAAGGACCCAAACACTCCCTTGCCAGAATTAAACCTCACACCTAGTCAAATTTATATGTTGACGGCTTTCATTTCTGAAGAAAAATGGAAATTTGAGAAAGCCAGGTCTGCGAAGAAAGCCCAGTACAAGAAACAATGCTTTCTGAAGGACAACGTTCTAACGCTATTGCCTGAACAATTTATCGCTCTACAATCTGAGATCAAGAAACTCAGTGATGAATTTGACGCCTACAAGGTAGAATGGCTGGGAGCCAAAGTCAGACTCATAAAAATGGCGAAGGGATTTACAGCCAATGTTGCTGCCCAATGCACATTGAAATTCCTCAGGCTGAAGCATCTGCACAGCCTACTGAAGAACATGCCAACACCGCTGATGAAAACCAGTCTGCTGATGAAACTGAAAGCACCAAGGCTGATGAAGCTATTCCAGCCGCTGAAGAAATTGCCAGGGCAACCTCTAGTGTTGCGCATGAAGTACAAGTCAGGACAGCTGCATCAGTTGTGCCTGAAGAAACTGCACCAATTTCCTCTGCTCCTCCTGCACCAACACCATCACCAAGTCCTATTCTTCTTTCTGCATTAGAAGTGAAGAAAACCAAGGCTGCGGAGCGAGCTGCACTGAAGAAAAGGAAAGCATCTGCTTCCTCAAAGTCTTCTGCTCCCAAGAAGGCGAAGACTTTGACCAGCTCATTTGCAAATCCAATTGATGTTGTTCCTCTTTCAAGTAGACCATCAAAGGAAATCATTCCTTTTGGTGAATATTATGTGATTCCAAGTGAATCAGATGAAGAAGATCCTTCTGCTGCTTCGACAGAACAGATGGATGAAGAAATTGAAGTGGACAATGTCACTTCAACTCCTCTGGTTGAAGGAAATATGCCCTAGAGGCAATAATAAAGTTATTATTTATTTCCTTATTTCATGATAAATGTTTATTATTCATGCTAGAATTGTATTACCCGGAAACATGATACATGTGTGAATACATAGACAAACATAATGTCACTAGTGTGCATCTACTTGACTAGCTCATTAATCAAAGATGGTTATGTTTCCTAACCATAGACATATGTTGTCATTTGATTAACGGGATCACATCATTAGGAGAATGATGTGATTGACTTGACCCATCCCATTAGCCTAGCACTTGATCGTTTAGTATGTTGCTATTGCTTTCTTCATGACTTATACAAAGTTCCTACAACTATGAGATTATGCAACTCCCATTTACCGGAGGAACACTTTGTGTGCTACCAAACGTCACAACATAACTGGGTGATTATAAAGGAGCTCTACAGGTGTCTCCAAAGGTAGATGTTGAGTTGGCGTATTTCGAGATTAGTTTTTTGTCACTCCGATTGTCAGAGAGGTATCTCTGGGCCCTCTCGGTAATGCACATCACTATAAGCCTTGCAAGCAATGTGATCAATGAGTTGATTACGGTATGATGCATTACATAACGAGTAAAGAGACTTGCCGGTAATGAGATTGAACTAGGTATTGAGATACCAATGATCGAATCTCGGGCAAGTAACATACCGATGACAAAGGGAACAACGTATGTTGTGATGCGGTTTGACCGATAAAGATCTTCGTAGAATATGTAGGAGCCAATATGAGCATCCAGGTTCCGCTATTGGTTATTGACCGGAAACAGTTCTAGGTCATGTCTCCATAGTTCTCGAACCCATAGGGTCCGCACGCTTAACGTTACGATGACAGTTTTATTATGAGTTTATAAGTTTTGATGTACCGAAGGTTGTTCGGAGTCTCGGATGTGATCACAGACATGATGACGAGTCTCGAAATGGTCGAGACATAAAGATTGATATATTGGAAGCCTATATTTGGATATCGGAAATGTTCCAGGTGAAATCGGGATTTTACCGGAGTACCGGAGGGTTACCGGAACCCCCCCCCCCCCCCGGGGGGGGGGGTTAATGGGCCTACATGGGCCATGAGGGAGAAGAGGACGGCCGGCCAGGGCAGGCCGTGTGCCCCCTCCCCCCTAGTCCGTATAGGACAAGGAAGGGGGGCAGCGCCCCCCTTTCCTCTTTCTCCTCCCCCCTTTCCTTCTCCACCAAGGCAAGAGGGGGGAGTCCTACTCCCGGTGGGAGTAGGACTCCTCCAGGCGCACCCCTAGGGTGCCGGCCGCACCTCCCCCTCCCTCCTTTATATACGGGGGCAGGGGGCACCCCATGACACACAAGTTGATCTTCGTGATCGTTCCTTATCCGTGTGCGGTGCCCCCCTCCACCATATTCCACCTCGGTCAGATCGTAGCGGTGCTTAGGCAAAGCCCTACGTCGGTAGAACATCATCATTGTCACCACGCCGTCGTGCTGACGGAACTCATCCCCGACACCCTACTGGATCGAAGTCCGGGGATCATCATCGAGCTGAATGTGTGCTGAACTCGGAGGTGCCGTATGTTCGATACTTGGATCGGTCGGATCATGAAGACGTACGACTACATCAACCGCGTTGTCATAACGCTTCCGCTTTCGGTCTACGAGGGTACGTGGACAACACTCTCCCCTCTTGTTGCTATGCATCACCATGATCTTGCATGTGTGTAGGAATTTTTTTGAAATTACTACGTTCCCCAACAGTGGTATCAGAGCCTAGGTTTTATGTGTTGATGTTATATGCACAAGTAGAACACAAGTGAGTTGTGGGTGATACAAGTCATACTGCTTACCAGCGTGTCATACTTTGGTTCGGCGGTATTGTTGGATGAAGCGGCCCGGACCGACATTACGCGTACGCTTACGCGAGACTGGTTTTACCGCCGTGCTTCGCACACAGGTGACTAGCGGGTGTTTATTTCTCCAACTTTAGTTGAACCGAGTGTGACTACGCCCGGTCCTTGTGAAGGTTAAAACAGCACTAACTTGACGAACTATCGTTGTAGTTTTGATGCGTAGGTAAGAACGGTTCTTGCTCAGCCCGTAGCAGCCACGTAAAATTTGCAAACAACAAAATAGAGGACGTCTAACTTGTTTTTGCAGGACATGTTGTGATATGATATGGTCAAGACGTGATGCTATATTTTATTGTATGAGATGATCATGTTTTGTAACCGAAGTTATCGGCAACTGGCAGGAGCCATATGGTTGTCGCTTTATTGTATGAAATGCAAATGCCCTGTAATTGCTTTACTTTATCACTAAGCGGTAGCGATAGTCGTAGAAGCAATAGATGGCATAACGACAACTATGCTACGATGGAGATCAAGGTGTCGTGCCGGTGACGATGGTGACGGTGCTTCGGAGATGGAGATCACAAGCACAAGGTGATGATGGCCATATCATATCACTTGTATTGATTGCATGTGATGTTTATCCTTTATGCATCTTATCTTGCTTTGATTGACGGTAGCATTTTAAGATGATCTCTCACTAAATTATCAAGAAGTGTTCTCCCTGAGTATGCACCTTGTGAAAGTTCTTCGTGCTGAGACACCACGTGATGATCGGGTGTGATAGGCTCTACGTTCAAATACAACGGGTGCAAAACAGTTGCACACGCGGAATACTCAGGTTAAACTTGATGAGCCTAGCATACACAGATATGGCCTCGGAACACGGAGACCGAAAGGTCGAGCGTGAATCATATAGTAGATATGATCAACATAGTGATGTTCACCATTGGAAACTACTTCATCTCACGTGATGATCGGACATGGTTTAGTTGATTTGGATCACATGATCACTTAGATGACTAGAGAGATGTCTGTCTAAGTGGGAGTTCTTAAGTAATATGATTAATTGAACTTAAATTTATCATGAACTTAGTCCTGGTAGTATTTTGCAAATTATGTTGTAGATCAATAGCTCGCGTTATTCCTTTCATATGTTTATTTTGATATGTTCCTAGAGAAAATTGTGTTGAAAGATGTTAGTAGCAATGATGTGGATTGATCCGTGATATGAGGTTTATCCCCATTGTTGCACAGAAGAATTACGTCATTGATGCACTGCTAGGTGACAAACCTATTGCAGGAGCAGATGCAGACGTTATGAATGTTTGGCTAGCTCAAAATGATGACTACTTGATAGTTTAGTGCACCATGCTTAAACGGCTTAGAATCAGAACTTCAAAGACGTTTTGAATGTCATGGACCATATGAGATGTTCCAGGAGTTGAAGTTAATATTTCCAGCAAATACCCGAGTTGAGAGATATGAAGTCTCCAACAAGTTCTATAGCTAAAAGATGGAGGAGAATCGCTCAACTAGTGAGCATGTGCTCAGATTGTTTGGGTACTTCAATCGCTTGAATCAAGTGGGAGTTAATCTTCCAGATAAGATAGTGATTGACAGAATTCTCTAGTCACCATCACTAAGTTACTAGAACTTCGTGATGAACTATAGTATGCAAGGGATGACGAAAACGATACCCGAGCTCTTCATGATGTTGAAATCAATGAAGGTAGAAATCAAGAAAGAGCATCAAGTGTTGATGATTGACAAGACCACTAGTTTCAAGAAAAGGGCAAAGGGGAAGAAAGGGAAAATTCAAGTAGAATGGCAAACAAGTTGTCACTCCTATGAAGAAGACTAAAGCTAGACCAAAGCCTGAAACTGAGTGCTTACACTGCAAAGGAAATGGTCACTGGAAGCGGAAATGCCCAGAATATTTGGTGGATAAGAAGGATGGCAAAGTGAACAAGGGTATATTTGATATACAGGTTATTGATGTGTGCCTTACTAGTATTTATAGTAGCCCCTGAGTATTTGATACTTGTTCGGTTGCTAAGATTAGTAACTCGAAACAGGAGTTACAGAATAAACAGAGACTAGTTAAAGGGGAAGTGACGATGAGTGTTGGAAGTAGTTCCAAGATTGATATGATCATCATCACACACTCCCTATATTTTCGAGATTAGTGTTAAACCTAAATAAATGTTATTTGGTGTTTGCATTGAGCATAAATATGATAAGATCATGTTTTTTGCGATACGATTATTCATCTAAGATAGAGAATAAATTGTTATTTTGTTTACATGAATAAAACCTTCTATGGTCATACACCCAATGGTGATGGTTTACTGAATCTTGATCATAGTGATACACATATTCATAATGTTAATGCCAAAAGATGCAAAGTTAATAATGATAGTGCAACTTATTTGTGGCACTGTCGTTTGGGTCATATCGGTGTAAAGCGCATGAAGAAACTCCATAAAGATGGATTTTCGGAATCACTTGGTTATGAATCATTTGATTCTTGCGAACCGTGCCTTTTGGGCAAGATGACTAAAACTCCGTTCTCCGGAACAATGGAATGAGCTACTAACTTGTTGGAAATAATACATACCGATGTATGCAGTCCAATGAGTGTTGATGCTCGTGGCAGGGTATCTTTATTTTCTGACCTTCACAGATGATTTGAGAAGATATGTGTATATCTACTTAATGAAGCACAAGTCTGAAACATTTGAAAAGTTCAAAGAATTTCAGAGTGAAGTGGAGAATCATCATAACAAGAAAATAAAAGTTTCTACAATCTGATCATAGAGAAGAATATTTGAGTTACGAGTTTGGCCTTCATTTTAAACAATGTGGAATAGTTTCACAGTTCACGCCACATGGAACACCACAGCGTAATGGTGTGTCCGAACGTCGTAACCGCACTCTATTGGATATGGTGCGATCTATGATGTCTTACCGATCTACCACTATCGTTT
This sequence comes from Triticum aestivum, assembly GCF_018294505.1. Classification (NCBI taxonomy): domain Eukaryota; kingdom Viridiplantae; phylum Streptophyta; class Magnoliopsida; order Poales; family Poaceae; genus Triticum; species Triticum aestivum. Next base: position 499,615,800 of record NC_057807.1, on the reverse strand, counting down.
TGGGGTTATGCATTAGAGATAGTTGCATTCACTTTAAATAGGGCACCATCTAAATCCGTTGAGACGACACCGTATGAATTATGGTTTAGCAGTAAACCTAAGCTGTCGTTTCTTAAAGTTTGGAGTTGCGATGCTTATGTGAAAAAGTTTCACCTGATAAGCCCGAACCCAAATCGGAGAAGTGTGTCTTCATAGAATACCCAAAGGAAACTGTTGGGTACACCTTCTATCACAGATCTGAAGGCAAAATATCCGTTGCTAAAATGGATCCTTTCTAGAGAAGGAGTTTCTCTGGAAAGAAGTGAGTGGGAGGAAAGTAGAGCTTGATAAGGTAATTGTACCTTCTCCCGAATTGGAAAGTAGTTTATCACAGAAATCAGTTCTAGTGATTCCTACACCAATTAGTGAGGAAGCTAATGATAATGATCATGAAGCTTCAGATCAAGTTACTACCGAACTTTGTAGATCTTCCAGATTAAGATCCGCACCAGAGTGGTATGGTAATCCTATTCTGGAAGTCATGTTACTAGACCATGATGAACCTACGAACTATGAGGAAGCAATGATGAGCCCAGATTCCGCAAAATGGTTTGAGGCCATGAAATATGAGATGGAATCCATGTATGAGAACAAAGTGTGGACTTTGGTGGACTTGCCCGATGATCGGCAAGCCATATAAAATAAATGGATCTTCAAGAGGAAGACGGACGCTGATAGTAGTGTTACTATCTACAAAGCTCGACTTGTTGCAAAAAGGTTTTTGACAAGTTCAAGGTGTTGACTACAATGATATTTTCTCAACTGTAGCGATGCTGAAGTCTGTCTGAATCATGTTAGCAATTGCCACATTTTATGAAATCTGGCAAATGGATGTCAAAACTGCATTCCTTAATGGTTTTATTAAAGAAGAGTTGTATATGATGCAACCAGAAGGTTTTGTCAATCCTAAAGGTGCTAACAAAATGTGCAAGCTCCAGCAATCCATCTATGGACTGGTGCAAGCATCTCGGAGTTGGAATATACGCTTTGATAAGTTGATCAAAGCATATAGTTTTATACAGACTTGTGATGAAGCCTGTATTTACAAGAAAGTGAGTGGGAGCAGTACAACATTTCTGATAAGTATATATGAATGACATATTGTTGATTAGAAATAATGTAGAATTATTCTGCAAAGCATAAAGGAGTGTTTGAAAGGAGTTTTTTCAAAGAAAGATCTTGGTAAAGCTACTTACATATTGAGCATCAAGATCTATTGAGAAAGATCAAGACGCTTGATAGAATTTCAATGAGTACATACCTTGACAAGATTTTGAAGTAGTTCAAAATGGAATAGTCAAAGAAAGAATTCTTGCCTGTGTTGCAAAGGTATGAAATTGAGTAAGACTCAAATCCCGACCACAACAGAAAATAGAAAGAGAATGAAAGTCATTCCCTATGCATCAGTCATAGGTTCTATAAAAGTATGCCATGCTATGGACCAGACCTATTGTATACTCTGTCCTGGTTTGGCAAGGGAGTATAATAGTGATCTAGGAGTAGATCACTGGACATTGGTCAAAATTATCCTTAGTGGAATAAGGATATGTTTCTCAACTATGGAGGTGACAATAGGTTCATCGTAAAGGGTTACTGTCGGTGTCAAAACCGGCGGATCTCGGGTAGGGGGTCCCGAACTGTGCGTCTAGGCAGATGGTAACAGGAGACAAGGGACACGATGTTTTTACCCAGGTTCGGGCCCTCTCGATGGAGGTAAAAACCTACTCCTGCTTGATTAATATTGATGATATGGGTAGTACAAGAGTTGATCTACCACGAGATCAGAGAGGCTAAACCCTAGAAGCTAGCCTATGGTATGATTGGTGTTCGTCCTACGGACTAAAACTCTCCGGTTTATATAGACACGGAGAGGGCAAGGGTTACACAGAGTCGGTTACAATGGGAGGAGATCTTCATATCGTATCACCAAGCTTGCCTTCCACGCCAAGGAAAGTCCTATCCAGACATGAGACGGAGTCTTCAATCTTGTATCTTCATAGTCCGGGAGTCCGGCCAAAGGTCATAGTCCGGCCATCCGGACACCCCCTAATCCAGGATTCCCTCAGTAGCCCCTGAACCAGGCTTCAATGACGGTAAGTCCGACGCGCAAATTTATCTTCGGCATTGCAAGGCGGGTTCTTCTCCAAAATCCATGTACCTGTCGGATAGTGTCCGGCTTCTGGTGTGTGTTGCTCTCCTCAGCTTCCGTGCCCAATAATGACCATCTTCCACGTGTCAAACGAATGCGAAAAGCCAGGTTTTTTTTTCATTTACCCCCCCCCAGCTGTGTAAATGAGTCGCCCATAAAGGAGACAGGGGTTTAGATCCAATTCACACCACCTTCCCTCCGCAAGTATTCATCAGAGCGCTTTCGACAGAGATCCATTCCATCATGGTCGGCCGAAGCAGCTCCTCCTCTCGCCTCTCCAGCCCTCGGCCCGGAGATTGGGAGTGGTGTTCCATCCCGCATAGCAAGCTAGTAGTGCTTCAATCCAAGGGGCTCCTCCCCCCGGCATATATGGTCCCAGTTCGAGACGGGATCGCCACCTATAGCGGCGGAGAGCAGGCGGAGAGCGTCCCCAATCCCTCTCAAGGAGAGCGGGTATGTCTAGTCCCTTATTTAATAAGAGGACTTGGATTTCCAATTCATCCGTTTCTCCGAGGGCTACTGGAGTTCTACGGCCTCCAGCTACACAACCTCACGCCTTCCTCCATTCTGCATGTTGCGGGCTTCGTGGCCCTCTGCAAGCTGTTTTTGGGAATCGAGGCCCATTTCAAGCTGTGGAAGAGGTTGTTCTGCCTTGTGCCCCGCTCTCAGGAGGGGTCAATTTATCAAGTGGGCAGAGCCGAACTATGGCGCATCACCGGGACCGGATATCTATCCGGTACCCCAAAGAAGGCGTCCGAGGACTGGCCTTCGGAATTGTTTTATATGGATGACGTCCCCCTGCCGGACCCTGTACGGATCGGCCTTCCTGAGTTTAACAACGCTCCATTGAAGAAATGCCTGAGCTGGCGCCCATGAAACCCTCAGAGGGAAACTGATAGGGACGTCCTTTACCTGATGAGTCGGATAAGATTGTTGGCTCATTCCGGATTGACCATGATCGAGGTCATGGCCACATGCATTACGCGGGGGGTGCAGCCGCTTTAGTACAGAGGCCACCCCATGTGGGATTTCAACGGGGAGGACGACGCCACCCGGTGCGGTCGCAAGGGGCCGGATTCGGTCGCCACTCTAATGAAGATCTTATCCGCTTTATACAAGGGAGAAGAAGAGGAATTCCTCCGTGTCAACCCACGGGGCGGATTCTCTATGTACAGTCCTCCAAGCTGGGTGAGTGAACACTTCCACCTGTCCACCTGCTTTCAAAATTCCCATAATTGAGTACTTAGTCTAGCGATGTTAACGCAGGAGCTGCGCCAGACCGTGAAGGAGATAAACAGCCCTCCTCCGCAAACCGAGGACCCAGGATGGTCCCTCGATCCGGACTCCCAAGAGGATCCGGACTTATGTGTGGAGTTAATTGACGGGGTGTTTCATCAATTGAGTAAGGACAACACCTTAGTGGCCATTACGGACGACTATCCCGGACTACTTCCGGCCTCAAAGGTAACTGAGACCGAAATCCCAGTACTTTCAAGAGGATCCATCCATGCCTTATTTTGAATGCCGTAAACCAATAGTGTGTCGTTTTGCAGGGGAAATCCTTGAGGCGGAGAGCCGAGCCCGCGGTGGGCAGCCAACAAGGGCCGCTGAAGCCAGGCGGGCTAAAAAGAAGTGTGGACCAGATCGAGATTCCGGCACAACGGTACGGCGCGCAAATTTAACGCATAGGGTTTATGCCCTCAAGTCACACTAACACTCATGCTATCCTCAGGAAGAAGAGAGCCCGCCGGACTATATCCACCGACCAGGCTTCAAGGCCGGGTCCGGAAGCGGAGGCGAACACAGGGCGTGCATCGGACGTTCCTCCGATAGAGGACGCAGACAGGCTTTCTGCCACCAATTCAGAGGCGGAGAGTGCCATGAACCACAGGCGTCGCCGGACCATTCTTCGTGATGCATGGTTTTCCCCAGAGGCGTTGGACGCCTTTAATACGGGAGATGCGTACCTCCGTGCCGCTCAGAATGGTCTAGCCAGAGCCACAGAGCAGTATGTGAAAGGCATACGGGTGAGTAAATCTTATGGTTGTATATGTCAGTAGCCCCTGAGACTTGAAACAGTTAAGATAACTGATTTAAGGATCATATGTTATGCAGGATCTTACAAAAAAGAACACGCAACTGTCCCAGGAGCTGGAAGAGTGCAAGGCCCAACTCGAGGCCGCACTGGCCGCTTCAGATAGTGCCAAGGGGACCCCCCAGGTAATATATGCTTCGAAAGATAATTCCGTTGTGAAGTGCGGCATGTGTGCAATTCTGACAATAATAGTGCAGATGGGGCCGGAGTAAATCCGGACAAGCAACAACTCCTATGCCAACTAAAGGCTGGCGAGAGTGTGCTGACGAGGGTGAGGCAAGAGAAGAACAAACTTCAAGACGCCAAAACCCAGCTGGGCGAGGAACTAAAGGATGTTCGTGCTCAGTTGTCTGATTCCGTAAAGGAGAATCGGCGACTTCGACGCGGCATTTTTAGTAAGTGCTTGAACGAATCTTCAAAAAAAGAGTTTGGCGAGGAAGTCGATTGACTGAGCTATGTCTGTAGGTATGCTGACAGGTCTTCCTGCGGAGGAAATGCCCGGTTGAGCGGGGGACCTTCTTCCCGAGCTGTTGCAACTGCACGAACGAGTTCGGCAGGCGATGCAAGGCGTCGTCCAGGCTATGTGGCCATCCCTCTCCATGCCCGAAGGCCTTGGAGAGCTTGCAGAGAAGCTGAAGGGAGTGCGGCAGCGCTTCCGGTTATGGAAGATATCGGCCTGCCGTCAAGGTGCCAGGGAGGCATGGGCCATGGTGAAGACTCAGTACACGAAGGCTGACCCAACCCACATGGCCAAGGTCGGCCCTGTGGGGCCCAATGGGAAGGAGATCCCTGTCAGTTTGGTATATGGCCAGGTAAAGCTGGCTGCCAAGTATTCTCAACAGGACTGTAAATTAGACAACCTGTTGGATGGTATTGAAGAAGAATATACCGAGTCAAATTGACTATGTAATTTTAAAATGACATGTAAAATGCCTTCTAGCCGGATTGTAGATCGTTTGTCATTGCGGACCTTCTCGCTTCAACCTCTGGACCCGATAGTTCGGAGTGTGTCCGAATACCTTCTCGGTTATGTAAGAACCGGGGCATGCATGGAGACCAGGCGTAGGGGTCATAAGTGCTTTAGCAGACAAGTGCCCAACTAGTTATGTTATATTACATGGTTAGTAAGAAACATCTTCCAGGGAGAATAGTTCCGTTAGGGGTTCCTTTCCCTGGGAGGCATGCCCTAAAGTGCATGTCTGAACTGCGAGAAAAAAGCAGAAAAACATCTGGGGGCAGATAAATAAACAAGAAAAATCATCTTTTAGTTCACCGACCGAATATTCCCTTAAGAACGCTAGCTTTTGGCTTCACCCAGTCTGAGGTACACATCCAGCTGACCCGGCAGTAACAATCACAGAGGTGCTCCCTTTACCACCTAGACGAACAAACGGGAACGTAGGGGTAAGCACAGGAGCTAGGCAACCCAGCTTGGCCAAAACTTAATTCATATCGATGCATATAATGGTGTATAAAAGGTTCATGCGGAAGTGTCACACATGTTTTGGGCATGAGGCCCGTTTATATAAACTTCTGGTAAAGAAGCCCCCGGGTATAATGAGCGCGGGTGGCGCGTCAAGTATGTGCGAACAACGCGCAAGCAAGCCCCTAAGGGCTTGGGAGAAAAAGGTAGGGAGAAGGAGAGAAATACCAGGCAGCTAATTTGAAAAAAGTAAAAAAAGAGACAGAGGAAGGAGACAAACATGGAGTCCGGCGCTAGGCGTAGAATCTTCATAGGCGTGCTGCGTTCCATGGGTTTGGCTCGAGTCGGTTGTCCGATGCGTTTCGCAGACAGTACACGCCACCAGTCAGGACTTGGTCGATTATGAAGGGACCCTCCCATTTGGGCTTTAGTTTGTCCTTTTTCTTGTCCGGCAGGCGTAGAACTAGTTCGCCAACGTTATAAGTTTTGGCCCGTACTTCTCTGCTTTGATATCTTCGAGCCTGTTGTTGATAGAATATGGAACGAGCTTTTGCCACGTCGCGCTCCTCCTCCAATGCATCCAAGCTGTCCTGCCGATCGAGCTCGGCTTCTCTTTCTTCGTACATGCGCACGCGAGGTGAGTCATGAATTATGTCGCAGGGCAGGACTGCCTCTGCGCCGTATACCATAAAAAATGGTGTGAATCCGGTAGTGCGATTCGGCATGGTCCGCAGTTCCCAGAGTACGGAGTCAAGCTCCTCTACCCAGTGCGCGTTAGATTCCTTGAGGGATCGCACTAGTCTGGGTTTGATGCCGCTCATGATGAGACCATTGGCTCGCTCGACTTGACCGTTGGTTTGAGGGTGATAGACTGAAGCGTAGTCGAGCTTAATGCCCATGTTTTTGCACCAGAGTTTAACTTCGTCGGCCGTGAAGTTTGTGTCGTTGTTAGTTATGATGCTGTGGGGGACGCCGTAACGGTGTACAACCCCGGATATGAAGTCTATCACCGGTCCGGATTCGGCCGTCTTTACAGGCTTGGCCTCTATCCATTTGGTGAATTTGTCCACCATGACCAGTAGATATTTTTGCTAGTGGGTTCCTCCTTTAAGGGGTCCAACCATGTCAAGCCCCTAGACCGCAAAAGGCCAGGTAATGGGTATGGTTTGTAGGGCGGTAGGCGGCATGTGGCTTTGGTTAGCGAATAATTGGCAACCGACGCGTCGCTGCACTAAGTCCTGAGCGTCTGCCCGGGCCGTCGACCAATAAAATCCGGTACGGAAGGCCTTGCTTACAAGGGCCCGGGCTGCAGCGTGGTGCCCGCCGAGTCCGGCATGAATTTCAGCCAGAAGATTTTGCCCTTCCTCTTTGGAGATACACCTTTGAAGGACTCCGGTTGTGCTTTTCTTATAAAGCTCTCCCTCGTGGACTTTATAGGCTTTAGATCGCCGCACTATGCAGCGGGCCTCGTTTTGGTCCTCAGGAAGTTCCTGCCTAGTTAGGTAGGCTAGGAATGGTTCTGTCCACGGGGCAATGACTGCCATTATTGTGTGGGCTGACGGTGTTGTTTCGGTGAGGGTGGTGTGGTTGTGTCTGGGATGTTGTTTCCGGACTCTCCCTCCCATGATACGGATGGCTTGAAAAGCCTCTCTAGGAAGATGTTGGGAGGGACGGCATCGCGCTTTGCGCCAATGCGTGCCAACACGTCTTCTGCCTGGTTGTTCTCCCGGGCTATGTGGTGAAATTCGAGCCCCTCAAACCGGGCTGACATCTTTAAGACGGCGTTGCGATAAGCTGCCATTTTCGGATCCTTGGCATCGAAGTCTCCATTTATTTGGGATATCGTGAGGTTTGAATCCCCGCGGACCTCTAGGTGTTGAATGCCCATGGAGACTGCCATCCGGAGACCGTGTAGAAGGGCCTCGTATTCGCCGCGTTGTTGGAGTCTGTGTACATTATCTGAAGTACGTATTGGACTGTATCTCCGGTTGGGGACGTCAGAACGACGCCAGCCCCCAGGCCAGCCAACATTTTGGAGCCGTCGAAGTGCATGATCCAGTTGGAATATGCGCCGTACTCTTTAGGGAGCTTGGCTTCAGTCCATTCGGTGATGAAGTCAGCCAAAACCTGCGACTTAATAGCTCGTCGTGGCTTGTAAGTTATGTCGAACGAGAGGAGCTCAATGGCCCATTTGGCAATCCGTCCTGTTGCGTCGCGGTTGTTTATAATGTCATTGAGAGGTACTTCGGAGGCTACTGTTATCGAACACTCTTGGAAATAGTGTCGCAGCTTCCGGGATGCCATGAACACCGTGTATGCAATCTTTTGATAATGCGGGTACCGTGACTTTCATGGAGTTAGGACAGTGGACACATAGTAAACTGGTTTTTGGAGAGGGAACTTGTGTCTGTCCGTTTCTCGTTCGACAACAAGCACCGCGCTTACAACTTGATGGGTTGCCGCGATGTATAATAGCATTGGTTCGCCCATGTTGGGCGCGGCCAGGACCGGATTTGTTGCTAGTATGGCTTTGATTTCTTCGAGTCCGGCCGTGGCGGCGTCCGTCCACTCGAAGTGTTCGGTGCGCTGTAGGAGGCGATAAAGGGGTCATGCCTTTTCTCCTAAGCGGGAGATAAAGCGGCTTAGAGCCGCCATGCATCCAGTCAATTTTTGTATTTGCTTGAGGTCTTTTGGGATATCCAATTGTGACAGAGCTCGGATCTTGGCTGGGTTTGCTTCAATTCCTCTACCGGATACGATGAAGCCCAAGAGCTTTCCGGCTGGTACGCCGAAAACGCATTTTTCCGGGTTGAGCTTAATGTCATATGCTCGGAGATTGTCGAATGTGAGCCTCAAGTCGTCTACTAGAGTTTCGACATGCTTGGATTTGATGACCACATCATCCACGTACGCTTCAACTGTTTTGCCGATCTGGTTGGCCAGACATGTCTGAATCATGCGTTGATATGTTGCGCCGCCATTTTTGAGCCCGAAGGGCATCGTGTTGAAGTAGAATGGGCCATATGGGGTGATGAATGCCGTTGTGGCTTGGTCTGACTCTGCCATCTTGATTTGGTGGTAGCCCGAGTATGCATCTAGGAAACACAATGAATCGTGTCCTGCAGTGGCGTAGATGATTTGATCAATGCGGGGGAGGGGGAAGGGATCCTTTGGGCAGGCCTTATTTAGGTCTTTGAAATCGACGCATAGGCGCCAGGATTTGTCCTTCTTTGGTACCATCACCAGGTTTGCTAGCCAGTCCGGATGCTTTATATCTCTGATGAATCCAGCTTCCAGTAGTTTTGCTAGCTCCTCTCCCATGGCTTGTCTCTTAGGTTCGGAGAAACGCCGAAGAGTCTGCTTAATGGGCTTGAATCCTTTTAGGATGTTCAGGCTGTGCTCGGCCAGCCTGCCTGGGATTCCTGGCATGTCTGAAGGGTGCCAGGCAAAAATGTCCCAATTTTCTCGTAGGAATTCTCTGATTGCGGCGTCTACATCAGGTTTTAGTTGTGCCCCGATGGAAGCCGTTTTTGTAGTGTCCGTTGGATGGACTTGGAACTTGACTATTTCGTCTGCCGGCTTGAAGGAGGTGGACTTGGATATTTTGTCGAGTATCACATCGTTCTTGTCCACCATGGAGCGCAACACAGTTAGTTCCTCGGCCACCAGGGCTTCGGATAATGCCTCGAGGGCCAGTGCGACTGTCCTGTTTTCGGCGCGGACCGCTATGTCCGGATCACTAGCAGGAGTGATGATTTCGTTGGGTCCGGGCATTTTGAGCTTCATGTACCCGTAATGGGGTATAGCTTGAAAAATTGTGAATGCTTCTCGCCCTAACAGAGTGTGGTATCTGCTGCTGAACGGGGCCACTTGAAATGTGACCTCCTCAGATCTGTAAATATCCGGTGTGCCGAACACCACGTCCAGTGTGATTTTCCCTGAACAGCATGCTTCTTGGCTGGGGATTATTCCTCTAAAGGTCGTGTTGCTTCGCTCAATGCGGCTCCAGTCTATTTCCATTTTCGCAGTGTTTCCTCATAGATGAGGTTCAATCCGCTGCCACCGTCCATGAGTACCTTTGAAAGCCGGAAGCCGTCCACTATCGGACTGAGGACCAGTGCAGCTGGTGCTCAGGCTGTTCGGAATTTAGGTTCATCACTGGTATTAAAGGTAATAGCCGTGTCACTCCATGGATTTATTGTTGCTACTTGGTAGACTTCGGTAAGGCTGCGGAGCGTTCGTTTCCTTGCATTGTTTGATGTGAAAGTCTCGAAGACCATTGACACCGTACTGGTGTTTCTGGGGTGGTGCTCTGCGGATTCTGGAGTTAGAAGCTCCTCGACACTTCTGGCCACCTGCCGGAGTATCCAACATGCTCTAAGGCTGTGAGTTGGTGTGACTTCCCCTGAACTATGAATTTTACAGGGTCCATTGAGCCATCCCTCTAGTACGGTCCCATACCCTATAGAGGGTTTTTGTTTTTTGCTGTTTGGCTCAGGTGCCTGGCGATAATGCACCCTTTTGTTTCGGACTGGGATTGTATTCAGGGCCGGATTGTCCCAGAATTTAGTTTCGGTTTTCCGAACGCTTTCTGTCGCACAATACTTTCGTACTATGGATGTCAAGTCGGCGAAGCGTGTAATTTCGCGGCGACTTGTGGCGTTGGGGATTCCGATGTCCGTGTAGTTGTTACAGAAGAATGAAATTGCATCCTTCTCACGGCAGCCCTTTATCCTGTTCATGACCAGGAGGAATCTGGCCCAGTAGTGGTGTACTGTTTCCCCGGGCTCTTGCCGTATTTGGGATAGATCCCTTATATTTGGGTGGGCGGGTGGATTTAAATCCAGAACCTCGCCCGATCTAAGACTTAGGGGCCAAGAAATTTCCGAATTCGGAAGCTTGTTTTCTTGGACGTTATTCAATGAATCAGGCCTGCTGCCTGACTTTAGGTTCAGGTCTTGGGCGACATCCTCCCCTCCGCGGGTATCCAGCTTGGAGGGGTCGGGAATCTGGAAACATCTGGTCCTTAGGATGGGCGAAGATTCGCCGCATTGTTCTTCCACCACTTCAATGTGGTGGGTGACCTGGGGAGAGTCGATCTCTCTCTGATCGGGTTTAAGCCCAATCTGGCCGTAATCTGTAGGGACTCTCAGGGCGGCGATGCGATCCAAGAGCTCGTTTAGGGAAGAGAGCTCCATCGGATCTAACCGCTCGGCAAGTTCTGAGCTGATCTGGAGATTGCTTTCGATGACCCGAGAGGTCATCGCCGGCACGGCGGCCGGACAGGCGGTCATCAGAAAACTGCCTAGCCGGAGAGTTTGGCCGACAGCCAAAGCTCCTTTAGCAACAGTGCCGTCTTTAAAGACGGGGTGCGGCATCCTTCCTGTTGGTGATGACACAGAGGAACTCTCAATGAAAGCACCAATGTCGGTGTCAAAACCGGCAGATCTCGGGTAGGGGGTCCCGAACTGTGCGTCTAGGCGGATGGTAACAGGAGACAAGGGACACGATGTTTTTACCCAGGTTCGGGCCCACTCGATGGAGGTAAAACCCTACTCCTACTTGATTAATATTGATGATATGGGTAGTACAAGAGTTGATCTACCACGAGATCAGAGAGGCTAAACCCTATAAGCTAGCCTATGGTATGATTGTTGTTCGTCCTACGGACTAAAACTCTCCGGTTTATATAGACACCGGAGAGGGCTAGGGTTACACAGAGTCGGTTACAATGGGAGGAGATCTTCATATCGTATCGCCAAGCTTGCCTTCCACGCCAAGGAAAGTCCTATCCGGACACGAGACAGAGTCTTCAATCTTGTATCTTCATAGTCCGGGAGTCCGGCCAAAGGTCATAGTCCGGCCATCCGGACACCCCCTAATCCAGGACTCCCTCAGTTATGTCGATACAAGTTTTGGCACTAATCTAGATGACTCTAAGTCTCAATCTGGATACATATTGAAAGTGGGAGCGATTAGCTAGACTAGCTCCGTGCAGAACATTGTAGACATAGAATATTTGGAAAATACATACGGCTCTGAATATGACAGACCCGTTGACTAAGCTTCTCTCACGAGCAAAACATGATCACACCTTAGTACTCTTTGGGTGTTAATCACATAGCAATGTGAACTAGATTATTGACTCTAGTAAACCCTTTGGGTGTTGGTCACATGACAATGTGAACTATGGGTGTTAATCATATACAGATATGAATATTTGTGTTAAATCACATGGCGATGTGAACTAGATTATTGACTCTAGTGCAAGTGGGAGACTGAAGGAAATATGCCCTAGAGGCAATAATAAAGGTATTATTTATTTCCTTATTTCATGATAAATGTTTATTATTCATGCTAGAATTGTATTACCCGGAAACATGAAACATGTGTGAATACATAGACAAACATAATGTCACTAGTGTGCCTCTACTTGACTAGCTCATTAATCAAAGATGGTTATGTTTCCTAACCATAGACATGTGTTGTCATTTGATTAACGGGATCACATCATTAGGAGAATGATGTGATTGACTTGACCCATCCCGTTAGCCTAGCACTTGATCATTTAGTATGTTGCTATTGCTTTTTTCATGACTTATACAAAGTTCCTACAACTATGAGATTATGCAACTCCCATTTACCGGAGGAACACTTTGTGTGCTACCAAACGTCACAACGTAACTGGGTGATTATAAAGGAGCTCTACAGGTGTCTCCAAAGGTAGATGTTGAGTTGGCGTATTTCGAGATTAGTTTTTTGTCACTCCGATTGTCGGAGAGGTATCTCTGGGCCCTCTCGGTAATGCACATCACTATAAGCCTTGCAAGCAATGTGATCAATGAGTTTATTACGGTATGATGCATTACATAATGAGTAAAGAGACTTGCCGGTAACGAGATTGAACTAGGTATTGAGATACCGACGATCGAATCTCGGGCAAGTAACATACCGATGACAAAGGGAACAACGTATGTTGTTATGCGGTTTGACCGATAAAGATCTTCGTAGAATATGTAGGAGCCAATATGAGCATCCAGGTTCCGCTATTGGTTATTGACCGGAAACAGTTCTAGGTCATGTCTACATAGTTCTCGAACCCGTAGGGTCCGCACGCTTAACATTACGATGACTGTTTTATTATGAGTTTATAATTTTTGATGTACCGACGGTTGTTCGGAGTCCCGGATGTGATCACGGACATGACGAGGAGTCTCGAAATGGTCGAGACATAAAGATTGATATATTGGAAGCCTATATTTGGATATCGGAAATGTTCCGGGTGAAATCAGGATTTTACCGGAGTACCGGAGGGTTACCGGACCCCCCCCCCCCGGGGGGTTAATGGGCCTACATGGGCCATGAGGGAGAAGAGGAGGGGCGGCCAGGGCAGGCCGCGCCCCCTCCCCCCCCCCCTAGTCCGTATAGGACAAGGAAGGGGGGCGGCGCCCCCCTTTCCTCTTTCCCCTCCCCCCTTTCCTTCTCCACCAAGGCAAGAGGGGGGAGTCCTACTCCCGGTGGGAGTAGGACTCCTCCAGGCGCACCCCTAGGGGGCCGGCCGCACCTCCCCCTCCCTCCTTTATATACGGGGGCAGGGGGCACCCCATGACACACAAGTTGATCTTCATGATCATTCCTTAGCCGTGTGCGGTGCCCCCCTCCACCATATTCCACCTCGGTCATATCGTAGCGGTGCTTAGGCAAAGCCCTGCGTTGGTAGAACATCATCATCGTCACCACGCTGTCGTGCTGACGGAACTCATCCCCGACACCCTGCTGGATCGGAGTTCGGGGATCGTCATCGAGCTGAACGTGTGCTGAAGTCGGAGGTGCCATACGTCCGGTACTTGGATCGGTCGGATCGTGAAGACGTACGACTACATCAACCGCGTTGTCATAACGCTTCCGCTTTCGGTCTACGAGGGTACGTGGACAACACTCTCCCCTCTCGTTGCTATGCATCACCATGATCTTGCGTGTGCGTAGGAAATTTTTTGAAATTACTACGTTCCCCAACACTGGTATCATCACCCATGCCTCAGTTCACGGCTGAAGAGGCAGGCGTTGAGGAAATTGATGAAGAAGAAGCAGACGTGGAGATTGAGTGCACCACTCTAGTGTTGAATGATGACTATTAGGAAAGTCATCACCCCAATTCCCCCATGTTCACCCCACTACAACAAATTCCTCAGTCCCCAGTCCAGACTGAAGAAATTCACACGGGCTCTGATGAACCTCAAGCACCTCTTCTTACCATGCCTGAAGAAATTCCAGCCACTAGTGCTGATGATAAAGTTGCTGAAGAAAAGGAGACCCAGGCTGCTACTGAAGCAGAAACTAAAATTCCTCAGCAAGCGGCTGCTGAGACTGTGATTCCTGAGGTTGTGAAGACATTGATTGATACCCCTTAGCCCAAGCCGAAGAATCCACTTTCGAAGACGCCGAAGTTCAAAGCTGATGACTTCTTCCAGGAGCATGTGTTCTTCACAGAATACAACCCATATGACTCTGCTCATCTTTGAAGGAAGCGTTTCTGGACCGCCAGCCAAGCAAACTTCTATTCTTCACTGCTTTTTGATAAGGACAAAGTCTTTGACCATGAGCAAATTCCTCATGTGGATATGGAATCGATGTCGTGCTTCACGCCAATCCTTCATGTTCTTCATGACGCTGGACTGCTCAACTTCTGCACCGATATATGTGATTGGAATGAAGAACTGGTTCTTCAATTCTATGCAACGCTGCACATCACAGGAAATTATGATGATATAAATTCTTGGGTGTTGTACTGGATGACAGAGAACACTCACTTCAAAGCACCGGCCTCTGAATTGCTTCATGCCCTGCCTGTCAGTCCTCCCCTTGAAGGTGCGCGTCTTATGTATCACGAACCTAAACTCATAGATCACTACATGCAAGTGTTGATGAAGCCGCTGAAGCCTTGCCAAGCCCCAAGAACCAAATTCCTCGTGAAGGAATTGCTATATGTGCCACGGACTGTCAATCACATTCTGACCAAGACATTGAGTCCTATCAAAGGCCACGACTCTAATGCAGAAGAAGTCATTGGCATCATGAAGAATCTGCTATTCAATATCATGCATGGTATTCCAATAAACTACCATGACTTCTTCATGAGGACTATGGCAAATGTTGCATTGTCTCTGTTTGAATTGAAGCCTTACGCTCCCTGGATTATGAGATTCCTCAGATCAAGGTCTTCAATCAACCACAAGGCTGACACACTCAACCATGGCAGTTACTTGCCCCCCATTGAAGTCCTCAAGCAGACGTTTTCCTCAGCTGATGAAAAGGGCAAGGTCACTACTATTGTTGATGAATGCATTCGTCCATTGGATGGACAATTCCGCAAAGCTGCATCCTACTCCACCAATGATGACTCTGCCACTCATGACTCTGTCGCCAATGCTTCCAAGCAAAATCCTAAGGGACAGCTCCAAGGGTGATGACTGATCGTGAGCTTCTCCTCAGTCTTCATCAGAAGGTCAATTGCAACCACAAATGGGTCAAGCGTTAGTTTGGTTCAATTCTTCACAACATGACTACTACACAAAATTCTGTGAAGAAGAACCATTACTACCTCCATGAAGTATTTGATCGCACCTAGGCTGTTCTGTCTCATCTCTATGGTGAAGAAGATCTTAAGCATATGGGCTTCAAGCAGGACTTTGACTGGTCTAAGCCACCGGCGAAGAAATTCAAGAAAGTCAAGGTTCCTCCCTTGGTGGCCAGCTCATTTTCTTCATCGCTCGAGACTGATGAAAATGAAAATTTGGACGACACTGCGGCAGGCCCTACTCCAACAACCGACCCCAACAACGCTGGCGCTCCTCCATCAACCTCGTGATGATATTCTTCAGGGGCGTTAGTCCTCACCTTTCGTCCCTTTTGGTCATTTGATGACAAAGGGGGAGAAATTTGAGTTAGTCTTCAAGCGGGTCTATCTATATGGGCTTTTTTTTTGTTAAGTTGCAACTCTCGCTCTTCTGAAGTGTTTATTGGGTCGAGTTGTAAACTTAAGTTCGATGGTGACCTGATACTTTTGCTCTGTTTTTCTGCATGCTATTTACTCATATACGTTGAATTACATCAGTCACCATATTTCATCATGCATTTCAAATTCTTCATTCGATATGTTAAATGTGTGTATGAATTACAAGATATAGGGGGAGATCTCCATGATTCTACTCTTCAAATGTGCATTGCTTCAAAAGCAAATTCCTCACTATGCACATCTTTAGGGGGAGTTCTTCTATATCTTGCAATCAAATTCCTCAATATTGAGCACTTGCAATTGATATGTTTATCCCCATTGAAAACTTAACCTATTTGTCATCAATCACCAAAAAGGGGGAGAATGTAAGTGCATCTAGTGCCCCTTAGTGATTTTTGTGTATTAAATACTTATAGGTTAAGGGACTAATATGTTTGTGAGTGTACACAGGCTCTATAGGTCGATGAGGAGTTTGATATTTACAATGAATGTCGACCCCTAAAAATGAATGTCTTCAGCTGAAGACTTTGGTTCTCCTAAAGACTTTGAAAGTGAAGAAATTGGTGTGACCTTGAAGACTTGAATATTCATGCGAGGATTATGAAGCGTGAAGACTTTTGTTTTTGTAGTTTCATTTTCTCTTTCTTGAGTCATAGGAAACACCGTTCTGTTAAAGGGGGGCGAGGTAATACTAAGGAAACTGATTTCCAAGTGATGCTCATCTCAAAATCCTACACCTACCCAATGCTTTCGAGTGAAGCCATTGGAAATCTCATATCAGTTCAGTCAATTTCTTCAGTGACAGAGATCAAGATCTTCTGGCCTCTGAGGAATTTGTTCTAACCGAGGAGTTAGGAATTCGCCAGTGCGGATTGCCTACACAGTGAGGAACATGGTAGCCCTGAGGAATTCGAACCTCAAATCCGCCCATTGTTGTGCTACACGCGAGCTGTCCAAAATATCCTACCACCTAACGGTCATATCATTGAAGGGCATTTATGTCTTATCATGTTGGGCTGCTCCCTAGGCTATAAATAGCCGCCCGCTACAACCACTAGCTAGTTGGCTGCTCCGAGAGAAACTAACACTTGTCAATTGAGAGCATCCCATCCTTCGAGGACTTTGAGCAAAAACCATCAAGTGAAGAAAACCCAAATCTCAAACCCAAACACCTATAAACCCAAAGTGATTGAGCATCACTGAAGAGATTGTTTCTATGTGGGACCAACGCTTTTTACCTTTGAGGACTGTGTATCCTCCAGACGGTTAGGCGTCATGGTCTGAGCATCCAAGAGGAATTGTGGACCGCCGAGTAACCAAGTCTGTGAAGGTTTGGAAGTCACCTGTGAAGACTTATGATACGTCTCCAACATATCTATAATTTTTTATTGCTCCATGCTATTTTATCTATTGTTTTGGACTATAATGGGCTTTATTTTCCACTTTTATATTACTTTTGGGACTAACCTATTAACCAGAGGCCCAGCCCAGAATTGTTGTTTTTTTTGCCTTTTTCAGTATTTCGAAGAAACAGAATATCAAACGGAGTCCAAACGGAGTCCAAACGGAATGAAACCTTCGGGATCGTGATTTTCCAACCGAACATGATCCAGTAGGCTTGGACCCTACTCCAAGAAGCTTCCGAGGAGGTCATGAGGGTGGAGGGTGCCCCCCCGGGGCGCGCCCCCTACCTCGTGGGCCCCTCGGAGCTCCATCGACATACTCCTTCCTCCTATATATACCTACGTATCCCCGAACGATCAGAACAGGAGCCAAAAACCTAATTCCACCGCCGCAACTTTCTGTATCCACGAGATCCCATCTTGGGGCCTGTTCCGGAGCTCCACCGGAGGGGGCATCTACCACAGAGGGCTTCTACATCAACACCATAGCCCCTCCGATGAAGTGTGAGTAGTTTACTTCAGACCTTCGGGTCCATAGCTAGTAGCTAGATGGCTTCTTCTCTCTTTTTGGATCTCAATACAATGTTCTCCCCTCTCTCGTGGAGATCTATTCGATGTAATCTTCTTTTTGTGGTGTGTTTGTTGAGACCGATGAATTGTGGGTTTATGATCCAGCTTATCTATGAACAATATTTGAATCTTCTCTGAATTTTTTATGTATGATTGAGTTATCTTTGCAAGTCTCTTAGAATTATCCGTTTGGTTTGGCCAACTAGATTGGTAGTTCTTGCAATGGGAGAAATGCATGGCTTTGGGTTCAATCTTGCGGTGTCCTTACCCAGTGACAGAAGGGGCAGCAAGGCACGTATTGTATTGTTGCCATCAAGGATAACAAGATGGGGTATTTATCATATTGCATGAATTTAATTCTCTACATCATGTCATCTTGCTTAAGGCATTACTCTGTTTTTAACTTAATACTCTAGATGCATGCTGGATAGCGGTCGGTGAGTGGAGTAATAGTAGTAGATGTAGAATTGTTTCGATCTACTTGTCTCGGACGTGATGCCTATATACATGATCATACCTAGATAACCTCATAACTATGCTCAATTCTATCAATTGCTCAACAGTAATTTGTTCACCCACCATAGAATATTTATGCTCTTGAGAGAAGCCACTAGTGAAACCTATGGCCCCCTAGTCTATTCTCATCATATCAGTCTCCATCGCTTTATTTACTTGCTTTGCTTTTACTTTTTACTTTGCATCTTTATACCAAAAATACCAAAAATATTATCTCTGTCAGATCTCACTCTCGTAAGTGACCGTGAAGGGATTGACAACCCCTAATCGCGTTGGTTGCGAGTAGCTATCGTTTTGTGCAGGTACGAGGGACTTGCGCGTGACCTCCTACTGGATTGATACCTTGGTTCTCAAAAAACTGAGGGAAATACTTACGCTACTGTGCTGCATCATCCTCTCCTCTTCGGGGAAAACCAACGCAAGCTCGAGACGTAACAACTTAGCACGAGTGTTGGGAGAGGTCTATGTGATCTTAGCTCAAGGAGAATATGGTGAGGACTGTGTGTCTAGGACTGTGTGTCCTTGAGTTTAAATACTCAACCGCTTCAACCAGACGTACAACTGTCACAGTAGTTGGAACTGGTCTACCAAATCATTGTCTTCACCAAGCCTACTGGTTCTATTTCCTCAACCCTTCCATTTCCTCATTCATGTGTTGATGAACCTGATCATTACTGTTTGAAGACTTTGACTGAAGACTTTCTCTATTTCCTCAATCCAATTTCTTCAGTCAAATTGTCTTCAGCCTACTTATCCTGTGTTTACGCTTTCTATACTCTGTGTTTGTTTTTTATTTCATCATGATGACTCTACTATTGCTTTGTTATGGTTATACCTGAGTACTTATTCCGCTGCTAGTTGTTTGTGACTTTGGAATTTCCTCACCCTGAAATTCCTCAGTGATGAATTTTGTAAAAATCGCCTATTCACCCCCCCTCTAGTCGACTTAACGCACTTTCAGTATCCCACGCAAGACATACATCAAGTGTTCTCAAATCCTTAAAGACTCAATCCGATAAGATAACTTCAAAGGGAAAACCCAATCCATTGCAAGAAGGTAAAGGGGAAGAAATATCCTAAGATCCAGCTATAATAACAAAGCTCGCAATACATCAAGATCGTGCCATATCAAGAACATGAGAGAGAGAGAGAGCGAGAGAGAGAGAGAGAGAGAGAGAGAGAGAGAGAGAGATCAAACACATAGCTACTGGTACATACCCTCAGCCCCGAGGGTGAACTACTCCCTCCTCATCATGGAGAGCGCCAGGATGATGAAGATGGACACCGGTGATGGATCCCCCCTCCGGTAGGGTGCCGGAAAAGGGCCCGATTGGTTTTTCATGGCTATAGAGGCTTGCGGCGGCGGAACTCCCGATCTTGGTTCTATTCTGGAAGTTTGGGGATATATAAGAGATGTTGGCATCGGGAACAAGTCAGGGGGGTCCCCGAGTCAGCCACGAGGTAGGGGGTGCACCCATAGGGTAAGGCATGCCCTCCACCCTCGTGGTTAACTCGGTGGTCCATCTCCGATGCTTCATGGGCTTCTTCTGGTCCAAAAACAAGCTCCGCAAATTTTCAGGTCAATTGGACTCCGTTTGGTATTCCTTTTCTGTAAAACTCAAAAACAAGTAAAAACATAAACTGGCACTGGGCTCTAGGTTAATAGGTTAGTCCCAAAAATCATATAAAATAGCATATAAATGCGTATAAAACATCCAAAACAGATAATATAATAGCATGGAGCAATCAATAATTATAGATACGTTGGAGACATATCAAGCCGTAGCACTGTAGCAGTAGCGCAGATCCCCGTGCTACTGCTTGATACGTCTCCAACGTATCTGTAATTTTTGATTGTTCCATGTTATTATATTATTTGTTTTGGATGTTTTATATGCATTAATATGCCAATTTATATTATTTTTGGGACTAACCTATTAACCTAGAGCCTAGTGCAAGTTTCTGTTTTTTCCTTGTGTTTGAGCTTCACAGAGAAGGAATACCAAACGGAATAAAACGTTCGCGATACTTTTTCTTGGACCAGAAGACACCCAGGAGACTTGGAGATCAAGTCGGAAGAGCCACGAGGCGGCCACAAGGGGGAGGGTGCGCCTAGAGGGATAGGGCACGCCCCATTCCTTGTGGGCCCCCCGTGAGTCCACCGACCTACTTCTTCATCCTATATATTCCCAAATATCCCCAAACCACTAGAAGCATCCATGAACACACTTTTCCACCGCCACAACCTTCTGTACCCATGAGATCCCATCTAGGGGCCTTTTCGGCATCATGTCGGGGGGGATTCGATCACGGAGGGCTTCTACATCAACTCTATTACCCTTCCGATGAAGCGTGAGTAGTTTACCTCAGACCTACGGGTCCATAGCTAGTAGCTAGGTGGCTTCTTCTCTCTCTTTGATTCTCAATACCATGTTCTTCTCGATGTTCTTGGAGATCTATCTGATCAAATCTTCTTTTGCGGTGTGTTTGTTGATAACCGATGAATTGTGGATTTATGATCAGCTTATCTATGAATATTATTTGAATATTATGAATGATGTGATATCTTTGTAATTCTCTTTGAAATATCGGTTTAGTTTGGCAAACAAGATTGGTTTTTCTTGCAATGGGAGAAGTGCTTAGCTTTGGTTCAATCTTGCAGTGTCCTTTCGCAGTGACAGTAGCGGCAGCAAGGCACGTATTGTATTGTTGCCATCGATGATAAAAAGATGGGGTTTACATCATATTGCTTGAGTTTATTCCTCTACATCATGTCATCTTACTTAATGCGTTATTCTGTTCTTCATGAACTTAATACTCTAGATGCATCCAGTCTGCCTCCTCCTCCTCGCCTTCGCCGGCCGCTAGTCATCTAGTCCGCCTCCTCCTCCTCGCCGCTGCCGGCGGTGGCCTCCGGCCGGCCAGCCGGTGTCGGCGGGACCTACAGGCCATCTCCTCCTCTACTCTTTCTCTACTCCCTTGAGATCGATCTCAGCGATGAGCAATGATGTAGTCTCCCGTAACAAGGTTTTGATGGATCTTGGGGTGGCTTTGACGAGATGCGTTCACCACCTTGGCTCCCAGCAATAAGGTCTACACTCATGGTCACTACCCATGCAACTATGACTAGATGCCACGCCATGAGGTCCGTGCTAATGGTGGTTGATCTCGTGGCGGCGGCCGACTCTTGCGCGGCGGTTAGGCACGTCTATGCAGACATTGCACCGCCGACGTGTTCTGCTCCTCGCGCTGAACTAGCCTTGGCCAATTGTGCACGGTCTGGATCTTCGGCCTACAGCGTCGGCCTCGGCCTCGCTGGGGTTGTGATGCTACCGGAAGGTCTTCATGAGGGTTCCTCCCTTCAGATCTGGTGGTTGAGTTTGGTGGTGAGATGCAAACTAAGGACATCAGCTTGACGCAGAGGGATGGTTGTGCAGCGGCGGTGGTCCATATCACATGTAGCTGCTTGGATTGCGGAAAAGTGGTGGCGACAACACATGTGTGGCATTCATGATGGTGCTATTTGAGCAAAAACCTAGGGCCAACCTGAGTTGGTTATACCTGGCAATGGCGATGTTTTTACGTTGTTACCTTGTTGAAGGCATTGCTCAGATATGCTCGGACTGGTTCTTCAGGATGAAAATCTAGATTCTGGCCTTGGATGGTTGGATCTAGCGATGGCGACGCTTAAGCGTCACTCCCTTCCTGAAGGCGTTGCTGTTGAAGAACCTCATCGTCCATGTGGTGTCATGAGGTAGTTGGTGCAAATATGGTCATTTGTTGTAGTTTGCTGATTCGCGGATCCGGTCACTTTCTCCTTTTCTTTTCTTTGCCTACGCATAGCTTTGGCCTTGTATGACTTTGCTATTTGCTGGCATGTTTTTGGTGTGTGCGCGTAGTGTTGGATGTGTGCATCCTAGCTATGCAGAGGCCGAATATGTACTCATTGTGTTTGTATCCTCCTGATGCTTCATTTTGAGTCAATAAAATCCATCCTTTTATCGAAAAAATACTCTAGATGCAGGTAGGAGTCGGTCGATGTGTGGAGTAATAGTACTAGATGCAGGCAGGAGTCGGTCTACTTGACACAGACGTGATGCATATATTTCATAATCATTGCCTTAGATATTGTCATAACTTTGCGCTTTTCTACCAATTGCTCGACAGTAATTTGTTCACCCACCGTATTATTTGCTATCTTGAGAGAAGCCACTAGTGACACCTATGGCCCCGGGTCTATTTTCCATCATATTCTCATGTACTATTTTGCAATCTTTTACTTTCCGATCTATAAACCAAAAATACCAAAAATATGTACTTCATATTTTGTTTAGTTTTATCTATCTCTATCAGATCTCACTTTTGCAAGTAACCGTGAAGGGATTTCCAACCCCTTTTATCGCGTTGGGTGCAAATTGTTTGATTGTTTGTGCATGTCTTGGTGATTTGCGCATTGTCTCCTACTGAATTGATACCTTGGTCTCTAACTGAGGGAAATACTTATCTCTACTTTGCTGCATCACCCTTTCCACTTCAAGGGAAAAATCAACGCAAGCTCAAGAAGTAGCACGAAGAATTTTTGGCACCGTTGCTGGGGAGATCTACGCCAAGTCAAGACATACCAAGTACCCATATAAACTCTCATCTCTTGCATTACATTATTCACCATTCGCCTCTCGTTTTCCTCTCCCCCACTTCTAGAACGATTTTTGAAAAGATTTGCCCTTTTTCTTCGCCCTTCTTTCTGTATGCCTTTTTGCTCGTTTGCTATCTTTGCTTGTGTTGCCATGTGCCTTCTATTTGCTTGCATCTTTGCTTGCTAAAAATCTATTAATATGGATCGACTTAAAGTTTTCTACTTGGATCATCTTCGATCCATATGTGCTCGTGTTGAAACCCCAACTAGTTTAGTTGAGGGAAAATCTTTAGATGAGCATGCTCATTTTCCCTGTCATCGTTTGTCTGAAAAGGGGAGACTCTTATGGAATCAAATAAATTGTTTGCTTTGTTCTGCTTGGAATCTTTGTGAACTTTGTGATTTTACTTGTTGCTCTAAGAACCCTAAAAACACCTTCCCTACCTATGTGAGTTTAATGATAATGAAATATTATCTTCTTATGAAAAGGGTGTTTATAGTTACTATGATGTCGAGCAAATTGAAGAATTTGTTGCTTTTAAGGGTGCTTATGAAGTTGCTTCTTTGATTGAAAGTTATGATATTACTCTCTACAAATCTATTTTTTTGACATACTTAAATATTGCTATGAAAACTATGCTCATAATGCCTATGTCAAAGAATTATTGAGAGAATGACCATTGCTTTGGAAGAAAATAATGATATGCATGAATCTATAGATAATTATGATTTCGATGATTTGATTGAGATACCCTCCCTTGATGAGTGTGTTGCTTGCTATTCTTATGGCCATGATGCCAATATTAATAATGTTTATGGAGATGAATTTGCTATAGTTCCTTATGTTAAACATGAGATTATTGCTATTGCACCCATACTTGATAGTTTCTTGAATCAAAAGCATGATTGCAATGATGTTATTATAAATTCTATTAATGTCAGTTGTGCTAATGATATGCAAAACCCCAAGCTTGGGGATGCTAGTTTTGCTATGACCTCTACTTACTGCAACGATCATGATTGGGGTGCTAATGCTTCTTATGATCTTGAAAATTTATTTAAGCCCCATGATGAATATGAGATTGATAATAATGTTTGCAATAATACTGAAAGTGGGTTTGGAAGAGTGTCAACTTTAGATCCATCATATTTGTATAATGTTCAATCTTATGAAGTTTTTGATAAAAGTGGGTTCGGAGAGGTCATGACTTTATTTTGTGATAATCCCACTATTTTGGAAGAGTGTCAACTTTGCATGCATGTGGATCATGAAGAGAAAATTTTATGCGATAGCTATATTGTTGAATTTTATTATGATCCTACATGTAATTATTATGAGAGAGGAAATTATGGTTGTAGAATCTCTCATGTCACTAACTTACCTCTCATTATGTTGAGATTGTTATTGTTTCTTTCTTCTTCCATGCATATGCTAGTTTTTGCTTGCCTTGATAATTTGTTTGCTTATAAAATGCCTATGCATAGGAAGTATGTTAGACTTAGATGTGTTTGTCACGTGTTTTATGATGCTCTCTTTGCGCTTCAATTCTTGTCTTTCATGTGAGCATCATTGAAATCTCAATGCCTAGCTAAGAGCGTTAAACCATAACGCTTGATGGGAGGCAACCCAATTTTATTTTTGTTCTTGCTTTTTGGGTCTGTTTTGATTCATCTAGCCTCTGGTAAGATGTGGTTTTGTGTTTTAATTAGTGTTTGTGCCAAGTAAGACCTTTGGGATGGCTTACGGTGATAGTTGTTTTGATCTTGCTGAAAAATAGAAACTTTTGTGCCCAGGAAAATAGTTTTTGTAATTCATAGAAGCATGATTTTGATATGATTCTTTTTGAACAAGATTGGCACACAAAATTTCCCAGGCTTTCCTACTTTTTCAGAATTTTTGGAGTTACAGAAGTATTTGAGAGTTACAGATTACTACAGACTGTTCTGTTTTTGACAGATTCAGTTTTCTATGTGTTGTTTGCTTATTGTGATGAATCTATTGGTAGTGTCGGGGGGGTATGAACCATGGAAAAGTTGGAATACAGTAGATATTACACCAATATAAATAGAGAATGATTTCACAACAGTACCAAAAGTGGTGATTTATTTTCTTATACTAACGAAGCTTATGAGATTTTCTGTTGAGTTTTGTGTTGTGAAGTTTTCAAGTTTTGGGTAAGGATTTGATGGACTATGGAATAAGGAGTGGCAAGAGCCTAAGCTTGGGGATGCACAAGGCACCCCAAGGTAATATTCAAAGACAACCAAGAGCCTAAGCTTGGGGATGCCCCGGAAGGCATCCCCTCTTTCGTCTTCGTCTATCGGTAACTATACTTGAGGCTATATTTTTATTCACCACATGATATGTGTTTTGCTTGGAGCGTCTTGTATGATTTGAGTCTTTGCTTTTTAGTTTGCCACAATCATACTTATTGTGCACACCTTTTGAGAGGGACACGCATGAATCGTGATTTATTAGAATACTCTATGTGCTTCACTTATATCTTTTGAGATAGGAAATGTTGCTCTAGTGCTTCACTTATATCTTTTTAGAGCACGGCGATGGTTTTATTTTATAGAAATCATTGAAATCTCATGCTTCACTTATATTATTTTGGGAATCTTTTTAAACAGCATGGTAATTTGCTTTGGTTATAAAATTAGTCCTAGTATGATAGGCATCCAAGAGGGATATAATAAAAACTTTCATATAAAGTGTATTGAGTACTATGAGAAGTTTGATTCCTTATGATTGTTTTGAGATATAAAGATGGTGATATTAGAGTCATGCTAGTGAGTAATTGTGAATTGGAGAAATACTTGTGTTGAGGTTTGTGATTCTCATAGCATGCACGTATGGTGAACCGTTATGTAACGAAGTTGGAGCATGAGGTATTTATTGATGGTCTTCCTTATGAGTGGCGGTCGGGGACGAGCGATGGTCTTTTCCTACCAATCTATCCCCCTAGGAGCATGCACGTAGTACTTTGTTTTGATGACTTGTAGATTTTTGCAATAAGTATGTGAGTTCTTTATGACTAATGTTGAGTCCATGGATTATACGCACTCTCACCCTTCCACCATTGCTAGCCTCTCTAGTACTGCGCAACTTTCGCCGATACCACACACCCACCATATACCTTCCTCAAAACATCCACCATACCTACCTATTATGGCATTCCCATAGCCATTCTGAGATATATTATCATGCAACATTCCATCGTTCTGTTTATTATGACACGCTTCATCATTGTCATATTGCTTTGCATGATCATGTAGTTGACATCTTATTTGTGGCAAAGCCACCTTTCATAATTCTTTCATACATGTCACTCTTGAGTCATTGCACATCCCAGTACACCGCCGGAGGCATTCATATAGAGTCATATTTTTGTTCTAAGTATCGAGTTGTAATTCTTGAGTTGTAAGTAAATAGAAGTGTGATGATCATCATTATTAGAGCATTCTCCCATGTGAGGTAATAAAAAAAAGAGGCCAAAGAATCCAAACAAAAAAAGAAGAAAAATGAGAGAAAAAGAGAGAAGGGGCAATGTTACTATCCTTTTTCCACACTTTTGCTTCAAAGTAGCACCATGATCTTCATGATAGTGGGTCTCCCATTTTGTCACTTTCATATACTAGTGGGAATTTTTCATTATAGAACTTGGCTTGTATATTCCAACGATGGGCTTCCTCAAATCGCCCTAGGTCTTCATGAGCAAGCAAGTTGGATGCACACCCACTTAGTTTTTCTTTTTGAGCTTTCATAAACTTATAGCTCTAGTGCATCCATTGCATGGCAATCCCTACTCACTCACATTGATATATATTGATGGGCATCTCCATAGACCATTGATACGCCTAGTTGATGTGAGACTATCTCCCTCTTTTTGTCTTCTCCACAACCACTATATTCTATTCCACCTATAGTGTTATGTCCATGGCTCACGCTCATGTATTGCGCGAAAGTTGAAAAGGTTTGATAACACCAAAAGTATGAAACAATTGCTTGGCTTGTCATCGGGGTTGTGCATGATTTGAATATTTTGTGTGATGAAGATGGAGCATAGCCAGACTATATGATTTTGTAGGGATAGTTTTCTTTCGCCATGTTATTTTGAGAAGACATAATTGCCTTGTTAGTACTCCCTCCGTTTTTATTTAGTTCGCATATTAGCTTTGGTCAAAGTCAAGCTTTACAAACTTTGACCAAGTTTATAAACAAAAATATTAAGATATACAATAACAAATCGATAACATTAGATTTATTATGGAATGTACATTCACATCGTATAGATTTATTATGATAAATGTCTATATTGTTTTCTATAAACTTGGTCAAACTTTACGAAGTTTCACTTCAATCAACTCTAATATGCAGAGTAAATAAAAACGGAGGGAGTATGCTTGAAGTATTATTGTTTTTATGTCAATATTAAACTTTTGTTTTGAATTTTATGGATCTGAACATTCATGCCACAATAAAGAAAATTTACATGGATAGATACGTTAGGTAGCGTTCCACATCATTTTTTTTGTTTTTACCATTTACCTACTCGAGGGCGACCAGGAATTAACCTTGGGGATGCCAGATACGTCTCCAACGTATCTATAATTTTTTATTGTTCCATGCTATTATATTATCTGTTTTGGATGTTTTATATGCACTAGTATGCTATTTTATATTATTTTGGGAACTAACCTATTAACCTAGAGCCCAGTGCCAGTTTCTATTTTTTCCCTTGTTTTTGAGCTTCGCAGAGAAGGAATACCAAATGGAGTCCAAACGGAATAAAATCTTCGCGATCATTTTTCTTGGACCAGAAGACACCCAGCAGACTTGAAGATCAAGTTGGAAGA
Source organism: Triticum aestivum (assembly GCF_018294505.1). Taxonomy (NCBI): domain Eukaryota; kingdom Viridiplantae; phylum Streptophyta; class Magnoliopsida; order Poales; family Poaceae; genus Triticum; species Triticum aestivum. The sequence goes on along the minus strand of NC_057807.1, from coordinate 499,588,094 downwards.
GTCACGAGCAGCCACAAGGGGGGAGGGCGCGCCCAGGGGGGTAGGGCGTGCCCCCCTACCTTGTGGGCCCCCCATGACTCCACCGACCTACTTCTTCGTCCTATATATTCCCAAATATCCCCAAACCACTAGAAGCATCCACGAAACACTTTTCCACCGCCGCAACCTTCTATACCCGTGAGATCCCATCTAGGGGCCTTTTCCCTCATCCTGCCAGAGGGGGATTTGATGACGGAGGTCTTCTACATCAACTCTATTGCCCTTTCCGATGAAGCGGGAGTAGTTTACCTCAGACCTATGGGTCAATAGCTAGTAGCTAGATGGCTTCTTCTCTCGCTTTGATTCTCAATACCATGTTCTCCTTGATGTTCTTGGAGATCTATCCGATGTAATCTTCTTTTGCGGTGTGTTTGTTGAGATCCGATTAATTGTGGATTTATGATCAACTTATCTATGAATATTATTTGAATCTTCTCTGAATCTGTATATGCATGATTTGATATCTTTATAATTCTCTTCGAACTATCCGTTTAGTTTGGCCAACTAGATTGGTTTTTCTTGCAATGGGAGAAGTGCTTAGCTTTGGGTTCAATCTTGCAGTGTCCTTTCCCAGTGACAGTAGGGGCAACAAGGCACGTATTGTATTGTTGCCATCGAGGATAAATAGATGGGGTTTACATCATATTGCCTGAGTTTATTCCTCTACATCATGTCATCTTACTTAATGTGTTGCTCTGTTCTTCAGAACTTAATATTCTAGATGCGGGCAGGAGTCGGTCGATGTGTGGAGTAATAGTAGGATACAAGCAGGAGTTGGTCTACTTGACACGGATGTGATGCCTATATTTCATAATCATTGCCTTAGATATCGTCATAACTTTGCGCTTTTCTATCAATTGCTCGACAGTAATTTGTTCACCCACCGTATTATTTGCCATCATTAGAGAAGCCACTAGTGAAACCTATGGCCCCCGGGACTATTTTCCATCATATAAGTTTCCGATCTACTATTTTGCAATCTTTTACTTTCCGATCTATAAACCAAAAATACCAAAAATATTTACTTTATCTTTTGTTTAATTTTATCTATCTCTATCAGATCGCACTTTTGCAAGTAACCATGAAGGGATTGACAACCCCTTTATTGCATTGGGTGCAAGTTGTTTGATTGTTTGTGCAGGTCTTGGTGATTTGCACGTTGTCTCCTACTGGATTGATACCTTGGTTCTCTAACCGAGGGAAATACTTATCTCTACTTTACTGCATCACCCTTTCCTCTTTAAGGGAAAAATCAACGCAAGCTCAAGAAGTAGCAGAAAGAATTTTTGGCGACGTTGCCGGGGAATTTTTCATTATAGAACTTGGCTTGTATATTCCAATGATGGGCTTCCTCAAATTTCCCTAGGTCTTCGTGAGCAAGCGAGTTGGATGCACACCCACTTAGTTTCTTTTTGAGCTTTCATAAACTTATAGCTCTAGTGCATATCCATTGCAAGGCAATCCCTACTCACTCACATTGATATCTATTGATGGGCATCTCCATAGCCCGTTTATATGCCTAGTTGACGTGGGACTATCTCCTTCTTTTTGTCTTCTCCCCAACCACCATATTCTATTCCACCTATAGTGCTATATCCATGGCTCACGCTCATGTATTGCGTGAAATTTGAAAAAGTTTGAGAACATCAAAAGTATGAAACAATTGCTTGGCTTTTCATCAGGGTTGTGCATGATTTAATACTTTGTGTGATGAAGATGGAGCATAGCCAGACTATATGATTTTGTAGGGATACCTTTCTTTGGCCATGTTATTTTGAGAAGACATGATTGCTTTATTAGTATGCTTGAAGTATCATTGTGTTTATGTCAATATTAAAATTTTGTTTTGAATCTTATGGATCTAAATATTCATGCCACAATAAAGAAAATTACATGGATAAATATGTTAGGTAGCATTCCACAATAAAAATTCTGTTTTTACATACCTACTCGAGGACGAGTAGGAATTAAGCTTGGGGATGCTTGATACATCTCCAACTTACCTATAATTTTTTATTGTTCCATGCTATTATATTATCTATTTTGATGTTTCATATGCATTATTATGCTATTTTATATTATTTTTGGGACTAACTTATTAACCTAGAGCCCAGTGCAAGTTTCTGTTTTTTCCTTTTTTTGAGTTTTACAGAAAAGGAATATCAAACGGAGTCCAAATGAAATAAAACTTCCATGATGATTTCTCTTGGACCAGAAGACACCCACGGAGCTTAGAGACCAAGTCAGAAGAGTCTCGAGGACTCCACAAGCCTCCAGGGTGCGCCCTAGGGGGGGCACGCCCCCTGCCTTGTGGGTCTGATGTCTACTATGCAACCTTCTTCTTGTAGACTCGTGTTGGGCCTCCAAGTGCAGAGTTTTGTAGGACAGTAGCAAATTTCCCTCAAGTGGATGACCTAAGGTTTAGCAATCCATGGGAGGCATAGGATGAAGATGGTCTCTCTCAAACAACCCTGCAACCAAATAACAAAGAGTCTCTTGTGTCCCCAACACACCCAATACAATGGTAAATTGTATAGGTGCACTAGTTCGGCGAAGAGATGGTGATACAAGTGTAATATGGATGGTAGATATAGGTTTTTGTAATATGAAAATATAAAAACAGCAAGGTAACTAGTAACAAAAGTGAGCAAAAACGGTTTTGCAATGCTTGGTAACAAGGCCTAGGGTTCATACTTTCGCTAGTGCAAGTTCTCTCAACAATGATAACATAATTAAATCATATGGCAATCCCTCAACGTGCAACAGAGAATCACTTCAAAGTTTCTATCGGAGACGTAGGACGAAAACGTGCATCAACACCTATGCATAGATTACCCCAATGTCACCTCGGGAATCCGCGAGTTGAGTGCCAGAACATACATCAAGTGAATCAATAGAAAATCCCATTGTCACCAAAGATATCCCATCGCAAGACATGCATCAAGTGTTCTCAAATCCAATACTCAATCCGACATAATGAAACCTCAAAGATATACTCAATTAATCACAAGAAGGTACAGGGGGAGAAACACCATATGATCCAACTATAATAGCAAAGTTTGCGGTACATCAAGATTGTGCCAAATCAAGAACACGAGAGAGAGAGAGAGAGAGAGAGAGAGAGATCAAACACATAGCTACTAGTACATACCCTTAGACCGAGGGTGAACTACTCCCTCCTTGTCATGGACAGCGCCAGGATGATGAAGGTGGCCGCCGGTGATGGTTTCCCCCTCTGGCAGGGTGCCGAAACAGGCTCCTGATTGTTTTTTCGTGGCTACAGAGGCTTGCAGCGGCGGAACTCCCGATCTAGGTTTCTTTCTGGGGGTTTCTGGATTTATAGGAATTTTGGCATCGGTTTGACGTCGGGGGGGGGGGGTCCATGAGTCAGCGACAAGGCAGGGGGCGCCCTAGGGGGTGGGCACACCCTCCACCCTTGTCATTGGTTCGTGACTCTTCTAGCCCAACTCTTGTGCTTCGAGGAGTTTCTTGCTCCACAGTGCTTAGTGATATCATCCAAAAACCCTCAACTACTTTATCATATCCACATATGACCCAAACCAAAAGTCAAACTCGGCCCCATCGATTCTTTCTATCCGGCGCCACCGAGTTCAGATGTCATAGCCACTGCCACAAACCCTAGGCAAATCGGTCTCACCGATAGGGATCTCGGTCTCACCGAGATGGGATTGTAATCTCTCTGTTTCCCTTCGTAACATTTCGGTCTTACCGGGATGAGCGATCGGTCCCACCGAGATTGCAATGTAAACTCTCTGTTTCCTTTTCGTAACATTTCAGTCTCACCAAAATGAGCGAACCGGTCCCACCGAGTTTACCTGACCAACTCTCTGGTTAGCTTATTACCAAAATCGGTCTCACCGAGTTTGTGTAATCGGTCTCACCGAGTTTGTGTAATCGGTCTCATCGAGATTACGTTATGCCCTAACCCTAATCATATAGGTCCTACCGAGTTGCATGTCGGTCCCACCGAAAATCCTAACAGTCACTAGGTTTACTAAATCAGTCTGACCGAGTTTGTTGATTCGGTCCCACCGAGATTGGTAAATTGTGTGTAACGGTTAGATTTTGTGTGGAGGCTATATATACCCCTCCACCTCCTCTTCATTTGTGGAGAGAGCCATCAGAACAAACCTACACTTCCAACTTACCATTTCTGAGAGAGAACCACCTACTCATGTGTTGAGGCCAAGATATTCCATTCCTACCATATGAATCTTGATCTCCAGCCTTCCCCAAGTTGCTTTCCACTCAAATCTTCTTTCCACCAAATCCAAATCCTGTGAGAGAGAGTTGAGTGTTGGGGAGACTATCATTTGAAGCACAAGAGCAAGGAGTTCATCATCAACGCACCATTTGTTACTTCTTGGAGAGTGGTGTCTCCTAGATTGGCTAGGTGTCACTTGGGAGCCTCCGACAAGGTTGTGGAGTTGAACCAAGGAGTTTGTAAGGGCAAGGAGATCGCCTACTTCGTGAAGATCTACCGCTAGTGAGGCAAGTCCTTCGTGGGCGACGGCCATGGTGGGATAGACAAGGTTGCTTCTTCGTGGACCCTTCTTGGGTGGAGCCCTCCGTGGACTCGCGCAGCCTTACCCTTCGTGGGTTGAAGTCTCCATCAACGTGGATGTACGATAGCACCACCTATCGGAACCACGACAAAAACATCCGTGTCCCCAATTGCGTTTGAATTCTCCAAACCCTTCCCTTTACATTCTTGCAAGTTGCATGCTTTACTTTCCGCTGCTCATATACTCTTTGCATGCTTGCTTGAATTGTGTGAAGATTGCTTGACTTGTGCTAAGATAGCTAAAATCTGCCAAAGACTAAAATTGGGAAAAGGTTAAGTTTTTAATTGGTCAAGTAGTCTAATCACCCCCCTCTAGACATACTTCCGATCCTACAAGCTCGTTTGGACTCCGTTTGATATTCCTTTTTTGCAAAACTCAAAAACAAGGAAAAATAGAAACTGGCACTGGGCTCTAGGTTAATAGATTAGTCCCAAAAATAATATAAAATAGCATATAAATGCATATAAAACATCTAAGATGGATAATATAATAGCATGGAACAATAAAAAATAGATACATTGGAGACGTATCAGGGCCCCTCTTGAGTCCACCGACCTCCCTCTCAGCTCTATAAATCCTTAAATATTCCAATATCAACAGAAGCGTCCACCAAAATACTTTTCCGTCGCCGTAACCTTCTGTTCCCGTGAGATCCCATCTTCAGGCCTTTTCCGGCATCCTGCCAAAGGGGGATTCGATCACGGAGGGCATCTAGATCAACTCTATTGTGCTTCCGATGAAGCGTGAGTAGTTTACCATAGTCCATAGCTAGTAGCTAGATGGCTTCTTCTCTCTCTCTCTCTCTCTCTCTCTCTCTCTCTCTCTCTCTTTGATCTTCAATACAATGTTCTCTTCGATGTTCTTGGAGACCTATCCGATGTAATCTTCTTTCGCGGTGTGTTTGTTGAGATCCGATGAATTGTGGATTTATGACTAGCTTATCTATGAATATAATAAGAATCTTCTCAGAATTCTTATATGCATGATTTAGTATCTTTATATTTCTATTCAAATTATCGGTTTGGTTTGTCCAACTAGATTGGTTTTTCTTGCAATTGGAGAGGTGCTTAGTTTTGGGTTCAATCTTGTGTGATCTCACCCAGTGACAAAGTAGGGGTAGCAAGACACGTATTTGCATTGTTGCCATGAAGGGTAAAAAGATGGGGTTTTCATCATATTGCTTGAGTTTATCCCTCTACATCATGTCATCTTGCTTAAGGCATTACTCCGTTCTTATGAACCTAATACTCTAGATGCATGTAGGAATAGCGGTCGATGTGTGGAGTAATAGTAGTAGATGCAGGCAGGAGTCGGTCTACTTGACACAGACGTGATGCCTATATTCATAATCATTGGCTTGGATATCATCATAACTTTGCACTTTTCTATCAATCACTCGACAGTAATTTGTTCACCCACCGTATTATTTTTCTTCAAGAGAGAAGCCTCTAGTGAAACCTATGGCCCCCGGGTCTATTTTGCATCATATATTTTTAGATCTATAAACCAAAAATACCTTGCTGCAATTTATTTATTTTTATTTTGTTTTACGTTTTAGTAATCTTTTATATCTATCTCTATCAAATCTCACATTTGCAAGTGACCGTGAAGGGATTGACAACCCCTTTATCGCGTTGGGTGCAAGTGTTTGATTGTTTGTGTAGGTGCATATGTTGGGGACTTGCTTGTATCTCCTACTGGATTGATACCTTGGTTCTTAACTAAGGAAAATACTTCTCTCTACTTTGCTGCATCACCATTTCCTCTTCAAGGGAAAAACCAAAGCAAGCTCAAGAGGTAGCAGGAAGAATTTCTGGCGCCGTTGCCGGGGAGATCTACATCAAGCCTACCAAGTACCCATCATAAACTCTCATCTCTTGCATTACATTATTTGCCATTTTCCTCTCGTTTTCCTCTCCCCCACTTCTAAAACATTTTCAGAAAAATACAAAAAGATTTTCCTTTTTTATTCGCCATTTTTCCGTTTGTCTTTTCGTTTGTTTTTGGTTGCTTATGTGCTATATTGCTTGCTTTATCATGATGACTCAAGAGAATACCAAGTTGTGTGATTTTTCCAATACTAATAATAATGATTTTGTTAGTACTCAGATTGCTCCCGCCACTAGTGCGGAATCTTATGAAATTAATGTTGCTTTGTTGAATCTTGTTATGAAAGATCAATTTTTCGGCCTTCCTAGTGAAGATGACGCATCCCATCTAAATACTTTGAGTTGTGTGATATGCAAAAAGAAGAAAGATGTGGATAATGATATTGTTAAATTGAAGCTATTTCAGTTCTTACTACGAGATCGTGCTAAAACTTGGTTTTCATCTTTGCCGAAAAATAGTATTGATTCATGGAATACGTGTAAAGATGCTTTTATTTTCAAGTATTTTCCTCCCGCTAAGATCATCTCCCGTAGGAACGATATTCTGAATTTTAAGCAACTTGATCATGAACATGTTGCACAATCTTGGTAAGATTTTGTTAATGATGGTAACTCTATCCTCCCAAATTTTACTGGATACATGCCACTAGTCCATAAATTGCATGATGGTAACTTCATTGCCAAAAACTTGGTAAGATTTTGTTAATGATGGTAACTCCATCCTCCCAAATTTTACTGTATACGTGCCACTAGTCCATAAATTGCTTGATGGTAACTTCATTGCCAAAAACTTGGTAAGATTTTGTTAATGATGGCAATTTTATTGCATACATTCTTCTTAAGTATATAAACTACATTGCTAACTATATATGTTACTATTACATTTTTCAACAGAGGCTCCCGAAGGAGGTTATGCCTTACATGCTATTTACCGAAGGTTATATGCATATGTTTAGCTTATGACCAACTCCTTCGAAGGCTTACCATACTACATACTCGATTTCTTCAAATGATGGAAGGTTCAAAATCAATGAATGGAGCAAATGATGAATGTGCACACGCAACCAATTGGACACAACATGAATGTGCGCAAGCCACAAGTTGGAGATAGATTTATCTCCATTCTCCATTATGGAGATGGACCGATTTATCTCTTTTATGGTATTTTACTTAGAAGAGAGGAGGAGGTCCTAGGTATTAAGAACAATTAGTTAGTGTTTATTATGACTATGATGGTGATGACGAGAAGTTGTTATTATGTGCTACAATGTGTTAGAGTTGATGACGATGAGGAGGAGGAGTTGTGATTATGACTAGTGACCAAGTTGTTATATGATGTCTCATGGACGAAAATGATGATGATGAGGAGTTGTTATATGACAATGATGTATTATGATGATAAGTTGTTAATGATATTATGATGATGATGATGATGATGATGATGATGAGTTATTATGTCATTGGGTGAAAGAACCGCGGATTAGTTTCAAGTGGATGGATCCAAAGTGACCAAGTTATGGATTAGATCCAAAGTGACCAAGTTAGCGTGCTAATCCATAAATTGGTCACTTTGGATCCATCCACTTGAAACTAATCTGCGGTTCTTTCACCCAGTGATTTAATAACTCATTTTGATGTAAAAACAATTTCTAAATTGCTACTATATGAAAACTTGTATAATGGTGTATGAATACAACATAAAATAAAAAGAAATAGAATACGTAATAATAGCAGTAGCGCGTGTAGAGAGGCGCGCTCCTAGTAACTACTAGTAGCGCGTTCTCTAAAAAGTGCTACTTCTAAGTAGGTATAACAGTAGCGCGGGTAAACCAACGCTACTGCTACCCTTTAGCTATAGCACCGTAGCAATAGTACGGTCCCCCGCGCTACTACTAGCCCAAAAATAGCGCTACCGCTAGGATTTTCCCAAGTAGTGCCATCTGCAGGTCCGCAGGGCGACGATGGTGACCGTTTTGCGCTGCTAGGCAGTTGTCATAGCAAGTTGGACAATCTTTGACCTTCAGATCCTGCGGCAACGACGAGTATGTTTTGACCAATTCAGCCACAACAATAGAGACGCGGAGGATGAGGACAGTTCGAGACAACCGAAGTGTCCCAAATTAAGATTTTGGTGATGACAATGAACTTCCTCCCTCACTAATCTTCGTCGCACGGGCGACCATGACTTTCATCATTCCGAGCCTTTGGCGGCGATTGTCACTTGTTGCAGCTTGATGGTATACTTGTGCTAGCATGGTCTTCACTTGCGTGGAATCTCACGTCAAGACCACGCTATGCATGTAGCTGCTTGAATAGCAGAAAGTGATGGCGAAAATACATGATGAATTTGATTCGGTGGTGCTTCTCGAGTACCTGGTCACAAGTTGCGGGGGAAAACCCTAGGTATAACCCTGTTTGATTATACCTGGCATGGTTATACCCCCATTGAGCCAATCTGAATCAGCTCGTATTGCATACAATGACATCATTGACTATATCAGCAATTACTATATTGCACGTAATGATAGCCAATCATACATACATAGGTCTTCCTTAATCATACTTTCAAAATATATGGCTTCTTGGAATACGTGTGTCCTTTTTCTTTACTATTGCTTCAGTGCATTTTTCATTCCATGGCGGATGACGTACAATCTAAGGAAGAAGACTATAGTATACTTTGCAATGCAATTTTATATTGTAATGCTCGGTCTGTGTCTAGTTGTCTTTTTGTTGTTCTAGCTATTGTTTTCCTCGATAAATATCAAATATAAGATGCCCTTTAGGTGTCTCTTTAAAAATGCAATTTTTATAACTTTTTTCTATCATGTGGCTACAAAATAATGGTAAAAGAGGTATATTGGCCATGGCAAAAGAAATGAGATACATGGAAAATGCCTCTATTTTATACACCACTATTTTACCCTCTCACAATGTGACAAGGCGAAGTCTTCCTCTCCTTGACCTTCATGTGCGAGCCCGTGGATTCGCCTCCCTCTATCTGCCGCTCCGGTGGCCCATCGCGTTGAGGGGAATCCACCCCTCTATCTGTCGCTCCGGTGGCCGATCGTGTTGAGGGGAATCCTGGTGCCTTGTCTCCGGCTTGTAGATAGGTTAGGGCTTTAGTCCCTATAGGGGCTGCGCTTGGGCGGATGGCGACACATCATCTTTGAGTCGGTCTTCCGGGCTTCAATGCTCCTTGAGTTTGTCGGCGGAACGGGTTCAACGGAGTTGCAGCATAGATTACCGCCGGTCCCTGGGGAAGTAAGGTTAGGGTTTCTCATCATGCATACGCGATGGCGAGGTCTGGTGTCAGGTTCTTCATATCATTTCAACAAATCAATGGCAACGAATGCGACTCTGGGGCACTGGTCCTTAGGGCATGTGCACGAAGACTTCCTGACTTTCATCGACAAGGTCAAGCCGGATCCAGCATGTGAGTGGCGGCAATGGCGCACCATGAACCAACCTGTGGTTGGATGGTTAGGAGAACAGTGGTATCCTCAGCCCACCAGGGTTCAAGTCCTGGTGCTCACATTTATCCTGAATTTATTTTAGGATTTTCGGCGATGAGCATTTAATGGGAGGAGACGTTCCCGTCGACTACGAGGCGTCTGGCGTGACTTCGTAAAATCTCAAGATGATTTGTCGGCTCTGTCTCTGGAGGTGCTCATAAGGGTAGGGTGTGCATGTGTGCATTTATAGGAGTGGGTGTATGCGCGTATATATGAGCGTTTGCGTCTGTACTATGTAAAAAAAAAGACAGGCACATACAGGAAATCCCTAAAAACCTTTATTTAGGGGGGGGGGGGATCCCCTAGGAACTTGCCTTTTATTGTTTTGTAAAATTGTCTAAACAATCCTTAGAATAGCAATGACGCCTTTTTTTGGTGATGCTGTATTGTTTTCTTTATTCAAACATCTATGTATTTTTTTGCATTGGAGACGGGGAGATGGCCTACGGCGACGTGTAGAGAACTAGTTTTTTCTTTTAATTTAGGAAATCTAGAGTTTTTGTTTTTGAGAAGAACTAGTCGAATGCCCGTGCGTTGCCACAGACAATAAAATATATAATCAGTTTGTTGTTTACATTTTGCAGTGCAATAATCAGTTTGTTGTTTACATTTTGCAGTGCATGCACGTGCAGTTCAAATCATGCATGCCATGTTATTTTCGGTTGCAAATCTTCATCTTTCTTCCACATCTTATCTCAGCTCATCACTTGGCTCCGCTCCACTCCACGTCTCTCCGCTATAGCAAGCAATTATTCATCACATCCTATATATCTTCAGCCCGCTGTGCATGTAACATTTTTTTTCTTGAATCCTATATATCCCCATCCCGTTGTGCATGTCCTATATATCTCTGGCGTGTCTCTTCTTCGTCCAACTTTATTTGCTTCATTTCTCAAACTTCAAGTGCCTTTTGGCACCATAGATGTCACTTGGCAGCAATTAGCAATGCCCTGATGCGTCAATATAATGAAAACAAATACAATTCGATGAGGTGAGCATTATATGATAACAAGATTTACACTATGACATTTTACAACAATGAGTGGCAACACCACACCCGCAGGCAGCATTTAAATCTTACAATTGTGCTCCACTACCCCCACCATCACACATTTTGTTCATCGAATAGAATTCTACATCTAAAGAGGAACCTTTTTTTGCTTAAACTGGAAGGATGAACCTATGCTTAGTATCGCAAGCATAATATACCAATAAGAAAATGTTTTGTTGCCAATCAAGAGAAGGAAAAAGAGATCATAAATTTGGTGAGCATTGTCCAATTTGATGTCATATCACAAGTTCTGAATTGTGGAGCAGTCAGTAGTGACGAGATAATTTGGTCCGGTAGGATAAGGATCACAAATACAAATATTGTGCCATCAAAATTTTCCAATGAATACAAAATAAATAGAATGCTACATAACACATTGTTGAAGTAGCAAGCAAACATTAGCTTCGCCTTCATGTACAGCACATTCATTTTACATTCTTATCTACAGATAGCTACTACAACAATCTTGAGTCATAGGGACAAAAACGTAAGCCTGACCTAGGCAAAAAGCGAGAACGCATCTTCAGATTATTGTCTTACATGCAGAAAACAAGTAGCAGGATACATGGTCAGGCCGAAATGAATTATCGGAACACTGTCAGGTATTGCCTTCTTACAAAGAGTACAATGCACAACCTAGACATTTCAGAATGACCGCCGCCTTGCAGCTCCTAGAAACAATAGAAACCGGTAATATTAACAGTCATGTCGACAATAAGTATTCCAATCGATGGGAAGGATATTTCCTGACATCCCATTATATGGCCAAGTCCAAACCAATTAATGACACTGGATTCAGCAGAGACATGCATGGATACTGTGAATTTTAATGTACCCGTTCGAAGCTGGTTTCAGCATGGACATGCATGGATACAGGGAAGGATTACATACCTATTTACGGTTTTATCAAGTAACTTCATGCATCACTGTTAGTTTACCAGGAACCAGCACTCTCATTTCATGTATCCTTTAGATTCAGCTATGGATAGAACTTCGAAGGGCACTGGTAGAAATAGCCATACATTAAAATCATAAAACTATTTGGAGATAATACAGAAGCAATATATGTGTCACGATATCTCATCAGCCCATATTTGTTTCCTGTTTTTTTTCAGCTGCATCTTTGTTTCCTAGTAACATACGAACCCATGTTTAGTTGGTAATGGAACAAAAAAGATATCTTGGTTAAAAATACTACAGTACAGAGGTAGCTCTCATTGACAATTCAGTACTAATGATACATGCGTCACCAAACCATGCGTAACCTTCATAATATGTTTGGCGTTGTATTTTCAATAATATATGCTACAAATTATTGGTTGAAATTAATATTCGACCAATGTACGCTTGCAATGTAGAAATTTTCATTCTAATTTGTTAGCACACAAAAATCAAAACTGCACAATATTGGATATGTAGGCTGCTCATGTATAACTGATTCAGAAAAGGATCTCCACTAACTATCTTGCAAATTCTTCAATATATTGTTGGATCATAGAAGGCATCGTTCATCTGCGCCTGCGCATCATCCAGCACCCCAACGACCAGCGATAAATTGAACACAAATTCCTTGCAGAAGAAGCCAGGTTGTAAAGAAAAATTGGTCTGATTTGACCAATGTACGCTTGCAATGGAGGAGTTTTCATTCTAATTTGTTAGCACACAAAAATCAAAACTGCATAATATTGGATATGTAGGCTGCTCATGTATAAGTGATTCAGAAAAGGATCTTCACTAACTATCTTGCAAAAATCTTTGATATATTGTTGGATCATAGAAGGCATCGTTCACCTGCGCCTGCGCATCATCCAGCACCCCAACGACCAGCCATAAAGTGAACACAAATTCCATGCAGAAGAAGGCAGGTTGTAAAGAAAAATCTGTCTGCTCCTTGTCCTGCGCATAATCCAACATATAAACAATTAGCTACAGATCAACCATTCCAAGATGAACATCAAGCCTTATGTCTTATGACTTGCCTCACTACACCATGATAAAAGTTTATGGCTGAAATAGCATGATCATTCAAAAACACATCCTCTCGAAGAAAAAGGAACATCTTACATTTGACCGGGAAATTGATTGATATGGTGAATTTTTAGGGATTCCCCTTCCTGAAAATGGCGAATGCTTCTAATTCTAATTCAGTAAAATGGCTATGAAATACTCAAGACTGACACTAAACAGTAAAGACGTAGCAGTGTATGTACTGCCGATACACAAATAGCTAACACACTCATAGAGAACAACCCAAATTCAAGAGAATTACACTATAACATATTTGTTTTTGGCATATGAACAGTGAAATCTCAAACTAAATTCAAGGCATCAGCAAAAGGTGGAAAACTAAATGAAACCTGAAGATGTGGAAGTTAACATGACTCTAAATCAGTTCAAGCCATACTATTTAACTATACCTGATCAATTGGTGGAATTGCAGAAAATACGAAGTTCAGTCCTTAACAAAAATACTAATTTTATTGAGACAACACTCACAAATCACAATGACCTGGGTGCTGGCGGTAGCCGACGAGGTCGCAGACTCGCAGCTGCTCATGGCGACGAACAAGCTCGCACCTGGGGCAGACAAGGGCGCCGATGCTGCTGACCACTCAGAGAACAATTAGAAAAGGGTACAAAACCTCGTGGATATTAATTTGCTGGGGAGAAGAGATTAGGGGCTGATCGTCATTGAACTCGACATCTGGGCCAGAACGGAGTTCACCTTTTTTTCCTTGCGACCGCCGGCTCAAGTGTCCCAGGTGAGCATTGCGGGTCATGACGGACGCGGTCGCAAGCATAGATGCTGATCCTGACATCGGCGTCATTGTCTCTGCCACGGGTGAAAGGGGGCGATGTGGTAGTCGGCGAGGGGAACTGGCCACGGGGTTGCCATCCCTGAGACGTCATGGCGGAGGAGATGGACGAAGGTGTGACGGAGTTGGAGGAGAAGAGGCGCGTCGGGGTTCATCTTGCGAGGGCGTAGGCCGTCGTCGCGGTCGCCATCTGGGCATCTGAGCGCAGCCCCTGGCGGCGGGTATAGGACTATAGGTGCGAGGTGGCGCCGTGGTGGAGGAAGATGGGTCAGGCTAGGGCGTGGGTGGCGGCGGCATCGTGCAAAGAGACAAGGGGAGGTTGCGGTGGATGCGGCGGCGACTTTCTCGTCAGAGAGACAGGATCCGGAGCGAGAATTGGGAGGAGATGGCGTGGGTGAGTGGATCGCGGCAGATCGGCAGTTGCCCTTCGACCGAGTCGTGCATGCGTAAGTGGGCTTGTTTTACGATTTTCCTTTTCTCTCGTCCGTGTTCCGCTCAACTGCATGCGCGGTATGGCATTATTTTCGCGGGGATCGCACGAGGTAGAGAGGATGCTCGTAGCAACGGGATGCGATCGAGGGTGGGGCTGCGGTCGAACCATCACGACGACGACTGCATATCCCCCTTTAATAGTAGAGACTAGTGGGGAACCGGAGTCCAGGAGGACGGCTGGAGACAACCGCAAGCCCAAGAGCCTCGGGGCCCATGACGCTCAAGCGGTTACGTTATCGCCATCCATTTTGAAGCAGATTTCTCAAAAAGAAAAAATCCATTTTGAAGAGGAGGCGCGCGTCTGCGGTTCCGCCCACCAGTTGCTGCAACTCATCCCCACCCCACCCCACCACTCCACTCGCCCTTCGCCGCCGCGACGGCAACCGCCGATGGCTCCTCCACGCCGCCCCCCTCCTTCCCGGCCCGCTAACCACGCCGTGTTCCTCCTCCTCGCCGCGGCCGCCCTCTTCGGGCCCGCCGTCGGGGTGGAGATCCTCTCCAAGTCCCGCCTGGAGCGCTGCGCCCTGGACTCGGGGGCAGGCGGCGCCCTGGCCTGCGACCGCAAGCTCGTCCTCAACCTCGCCGTCCCCAGCGGCTCCGTAAGCCTATCCTCATCCTCCTCGTCCTTCTCCTCTCGAGCCGTGCGTTGTTTTTGTACTGACGGTGTGTGTGTTCGGGGGCTCGATTCAGAGCAGCGGCGAATCGTCGCTGGT
The DNA here is from genome assembly GCF_018294505.1 of Triticum aestivum. Classification (NCBI taxonomy): domain Eukaryota; kingdom Viridiplantae; phylum Streptophyta; class Magnoliopsida; order Poales; family Poaceae; genus Triticum; species Triticum aestivum. The sequence continues at coordinate 499,572,993 of NC_057807.1, read as the reverse complement.
GGCGGAGGTGGTGGAGGTCGAGGAGGATGATACGCAGGCGATGCAGACGGTGCGGGATCCCCCCGTCATCACCATCAACAAGTCCGCCGTCTACGCGCTCTACGCCATCAGCTACCTCAGGGTAAAGCCCCTCTGCCTGTGCCCCCCTGACCAACAGACCGGAGTCTGGTTTTTCTGATGAATAGCTAGTAGGATGCCATTTTCCACTTCAAGACTTAGAGCCAAACAGCCTCCAGCCATCATACAATGCTGGCTCGTACTCCCTCCGTCCGGAAATACTTGTCGCATAAATGGATGAAAATGGATGTATCTAGAATTAAAAGTACATCTAGATACATTCATTTCAATGACAAGTATTTTCGGACGGAGGGAGTACTTGTTAATTGATATCACGCATTCCTTCTGGAGAAATTTAGGTGTACTACTTGAGCTGGAAATAGTATGCAATTTTCAGGCTCTTGGCAGTCCCTGTTGCTGTCCATTCCCATCACTCGCGGCCCTATCGTAGCGTTTCTCGAATGGGCACATCATAGGGATATTTCTCTATTTGTCATGGATAAACAGGGAGTCCACGAAGCGGGTTTCCAAAATGTTTCAGAGCTATTGAAATGTTGGAATGCCATTCAGTATGATCTGATACCGCTAGAGTGGGACCGTTTATGCTTACGCATTCTGCATCTCCTCATTTGTTATAGCAACCCCATTTGCATCTGAAAATGTTTTTATCATTTTGTTGTCTGATTGTTTTTATATGCAGCTTGTTGCACTGAAAAGTTAGCCATATCACTGATATCAACTGTTACCTACCAGTAACACTATACTATAACAAATCATGTGAATTCGGAGCTGATTTATTGTCTGTGCTCGTTTCTTCAGGATGTTGCTTATAAACCAGAGGAAATGTTTACCAAGACACATAAATGCGAGTCAGATGCTGGTGCTAATGTTGTTGGAGTTTGTGAAAGGTAAAAAAAACTTTGGAACTCGATCCAGTTGATTGGTTGTCATCATCATTCGTCAATATTTCTGGGAGGGATTCCAATTGGCAGGTCTTCATAATCACAGGCCCACCATTTCAGTTTTAGACAGCAATGATCTGTGCTGTAGCACTTTTGGTGCAGTTTATTACAATAGTATAACCCTTGCCGTATACATTTGTGTAGCATATACCGTTTACTACCTCCGTCCTGGTTTATAGGTCCCCTTTGTAGTTTGTGCCAAACTTTGACTAAAGATTTAACTAACAAAATGTTAATGCATGTCAAGAAAAATTATCTCATTGGATTCGTATTTGAACATAGTTTTCAAAAATATAATGTTTGGTGACATGCATGAACATTTTGTTAGTTTAATCTATGGTCAAAATTTAGCACGAAATACAATGGGGACCAATAAACCCGGACGAAGGTAGTACTCTCATGGCCATTCATATCTTTAGACCTTCCCTCGATTTCTGCATCCTTCTTTATACATATTTTCAATGTCGTATAAAATAATGATGTCTATTTCATGAATATGGCTAGGTTATGGGATCAGAACGGTCACGTAATTGAGCATACAGAGGTGAAACGCACTGGCCTTTGTCATCCTTACTTTATTATCTCAGTGTCTTGAGTAGTAGCAATATTGTACCAAACAGTTTTTGACCGAATAAACCGTGGATCTGATTGCTTTGGGGCTTTTTTTTCCTCGCCTACGCATAGCTTTGGTCTTATATGACTTTGCTAGGTGCCGGCGTGTTTTTGTGTTCGTGTGTCGGTGTTGGCTGTGTGCATCCTAGCTATGCAAAGGCCGGGTGTGTGCTCATAGTGTTTGTATCCTCTTGATGCTCCATTTTGAACCAATAAAATCCACCCTTTGTTGATTTTTTTTGAGAAAAATAAAGGCACATATGAAGTTCTTTTCAACGTGCTTGTGCAATGAATGCACCTGCATGTCATATACTCAGTTCAGTTTGTGTTATTGTATTTTACATGTAGCTATGATCTACTATCTCATGATTCTAATGTTTCCTCTCTTTTTCACGGTAAATCTAATGTTTCCTCTACACTTTGCATTGCACTAGCCGGTTTGCTGTCCATGTGGGCCTCATCGCCGTGTTGGTTCGTCTTGCGGATCAATTTGTGAGCTAACAAATTGTTTTTTTGAGCATTCCTGCATTTTCAGTATAACATTGTGTCACACCTTTCACATGCATCTTCCTTGCAGTTGATAAAATGATTAAAGGCAAAGCTAATACGGCTCACTGTGTACGTTTTCCAGGTGATTGGTATGGGCATTAATTGTGAGATATCTTTGTAATATTTACAAATATTGTCTTAAGAACTCCACCTGTTGAGTTTGAATTGGCACGATATCCTAATATCTTGTACTTCTTATTTCGGTCTGACATGGTCATAGTATTTCCTTTTCCTTTGCTAACATCATCAAGTAGGCAGTTCACATTTTGGGGATTAGTGGTGATCTAGTTTATTTATTTATTTTTAAGTAGAATCTTGGAGAGTATATGCTCATGCCAAACTTATATGCTGTTCACACTATTCCATGTTTTTTTATCATTATTCAGGTCAAAATTTGAGTAAATCTGTGTATCACTGTATCTCCATTGCTTATAAACAGGTTTCATGTTTTTGGAATTGGGACGAGGTCAACTGGGTACAGCATCAGAGTACAAGTAAAGAAAGGCTCTTCTGTAACGGTTGGCACTAAAATTCTGCACTGTTACTTGTAAGGCTAGTATAGAATACAGACTCTTGAAGAAATTACCATGATTATGTACATGCTGACAATATGTTTGCACGAATAGGCACAAGCAAAATACAATCCTCCTGATGACGATATTATATTTTTCACATGCCTTTGCTAACTAGAGTTCTATCAAGTCTGGGAACCTTGGCTTGCTGCGCTTAATATTCTCAATATTCTATTTATTTATCAAATAAAAGTATCGTCCAAAGGACTACTTTTCTGTTCTTATATCTGGTTTGCTGTTTTCAACTTCGAGTATGCAAAGCACTTATGCAACAGCAGTACGCCTTTAACAATTTGACATAACACTGCAGGAGGTTATTGTTAGTCCAGAGAATAAAACAGTTGTTTCTAAAGATAACTTTCTGAGAGTAAATCTCATTGGTGACTTGGTTGGTCACGAAAGTATGCCAACATTTGAAGACTTCTATCTTGTGACTCCACGGAAGGTATTCAGCAAATTATTATACATGTATTTCTCTCACGCGACTTCATAATTTCCTTCTATATCTGAAATATTGAAGGGTGGTGGTGAGGGTCAACCGCAAGTTCTTGGCGATGAGTTTTCCTGGTGGATGCTGTTGGAGAGAGTCCGGTTTACATTAGATGGACTTGAGTGCAACAAGATTGGTGTTGGGTATGAAGCTTACAGAAACCAGCCTAACCTCTGTGGATCACCATTTGGGAGCTGCTTGTACAATCAGCTTTGGAATTTCAAGGAGGTAAGGTTGTGCATTAGCAAGTGTTAAGTTTTCTTTTGCAAGGATAAGTGTCGAGCTTCTTGTTCGTGAAGCACAATCTGCTAATATTGTAACTGTTTAGTCTTGAGTTTCTATTTCATCATTTTTTTCAGTCTGACGACAATCGAATAAACAGAAACCAAGAGCCCCAGTATATTGTGCAGGGACGATTTGATAGGATCAACCAACACCCGGTTATATTCCCACCATTTATTCTTGAGTCCTGTTTTTATGCTAGCATTGGATAAAGCATTTGATACATACCCATCACAGAATGCAGGAGCTCATTCATTCTCTATTGGAATCACAGAAACTCTGAATACTAATTTGCTGATAGAGCTGAGTGCTGATGATATAAATTATGTATACCAGAGGTACTGATAATAATTACGCAATTTTATTTTGCATTTACCTTGCACTGATTTGTCAATTTCAGGAGTCCAGGGAAAATAATTGACATTAATGTCCCTACATTTGAAGCCTTAAGCCAAGTTGGTACAGCCAAGGTCACAATTAAGAACATTGGCAAACTGGAAGCGTCATATAGCTTGACGGTATGCATCGCCAAGGAAATTATAATTTTCTTTGCACGGAAGCAATACCTTTTGATATATTTGTAGACAATACTACCTTTTGATAGTTCATTAATTGCATTAATTTTCTTTTCTACTAAGATGATAGGTGCATGTACTGATTTCCTACCCATCATCCTTGTTGTCCTTGCATGAATAACCTTTCTATTCGTTCGACTGAGATATATTTGACATATAAAACGACTAGTTTAATAATGTAATAGATGATTTACGTAGCCTCCTCAGTTTTCCTGAACTCTGATGACTGCCTTACTCTTTTTACAGTTCGACTGCTTAAGTGGCATCAGTTATGTGGAGGTATATATATTGCGGTCTCGGTATTTTCTCTTTTTATTTGTATTGACGAGCTGTAACACTTCGTTTCAGTTAATTATTCACCAGCACAGTTCCCTGCTTTGGTTATTTGCTCATTCAGTTTGTTCTCATGAAGCTACCCTGCAATTCCATTTGCAGGAGCAATTCTTCATCATCAAACCTGGCCAAGTGCTTATCCGCTCATTTTATTTGCGTTCCTCATCAGACCAAGCATCAAAATATCGCTGCTCGGGTGAGTTAGAAACCAAAGACAGCTCATCATTGTCCTTAAATCCAAAGTCATGTTTTAGGAACTAACAGAGGATTTGTTTGTGGTCGCTTCCAGCTATTTTGAAAGCGTCAGATTTCAGTGAACTTGACAGAGCAGAGTGTCAGTTCTCTACTACAGCCACAGTTCTTGACAATGGAACACAGGTTCTGAAATGTTTGTTCCCTTGTAGTGATCCTGTTAGAATTCATTAGCTTTTCTTTCCTTGTAATGAATTCATTAGCGAGATGGTTAGAGTTGCCTACGATGTTTCATCCCAATCTTTGATGTCAGTGTATCTCTTGCCTTGATAAACTTTTGATATCACAAATCTGTGTTTTTGCACGATCCAGATCCCCTTTTTACTATGACAAATAATTGTGTCGTGCTGTTCCCATCTCTGAGCTACATACATTGCTTACTGCCCTTGAAACCCGTGTAGATCAGCCCACCGAAGCAGCATAAGAAGGGTGGCATCAGGGGTTTCATCGAAGCCATCAAAACCTTGTGGCGCAACACGTGGGACAGCGTGATCGATTTCTTCACCGGCAGATCATGCAGGTAATATATAATGTTATTTTGTAACGAACGGCGGAAGAGGGGATCGGGAGAGAGGGGGAGATCACACGAGAGGGGAAGACTTGGGGAGGAAGAAGAACTTTCCTTACAGAGGAAGGATTAGGTGAGAGTTGGAATCAGTCATCACACATGCCCCCAACCAGCCACAGGCGGCCAGCTAAATACTCACACGACACACACACGCATACTCTTGGCTGGGTCCCACCCATAGGATGCCAAGTCACACATGCCAAGTGGCCATGTGTGACATTCTCCTCTCCTTAAGACTGAGCTTCCTCCTGCAAGCTTGGACCTGCCTCCTCCCAGATGGCTGCTGTTGGAAAACGCTGTCGAAGAACTTCATAATCCTCCCATGTGGTGGCCGCCGACGAACCTTCGCCCCACTGCACCTTGACTTGGACGATGGCCGCATTCCCTCGCTTCATCATGCGTCGTTCCAGCAGCTGAGTTGGCTCTGCTGATGACACAGAAAGATCCGGCACGCGCGGCAGCTCTGTATACACCGGCGTATAGTCCGACGTAAATGGCTTGAGCTGGGACACGTGAAACATCGGATGTACCTGACTGGCGGCCGGTAGAGCAAGCTTGTATGCCATGAGACCAATCTTCTCGAGGATAGTGTACGGCCCGAAGAACTTGAAGGTGAGCTTGGCACAAGGCCTGTTGACGACCGAACGCTGCGCGTAGGGCTGCAGTTTCAGCAGCACTTGTTCGCCGACCTGGAACTGACGCTCAGTGCGGTTGCGATCTGCTTGTTTCTTGAACCTGCGCTGGACGCGCTCCAGTTGGGCGCGAATGTGCTCCGTGTGTGCCGCCCAGTCCATGTCCTCGCCGTCGTGCTCATCCGTTGGCCAGGCCGGCATTGCTCCCAGGTTGGCTTCACGGCCATAAAGCGCCTTGAATGGGGTGTCGTTGAGTGATGCGTGAAAGGTGGAGTTGTACCAGAATTCAGCCATGGGCAGCCAGCGGCGCCACCGCCGCGGCGCGTCGTGCACCGCGCACCGGAGGTACATTTCCATGCACTGGTTCACGTGCTCGCTCTGGCCATCGGTCTGCGGGTGGTACGCGGTGGAGTAGAGCAGTTTGGTGCCTGCTCCGGCAAACAGCTGCTTCCAAAGGTTGCTGGTAAACACCTTGTCGCGGTCGGAGACGATCGACGCAGGGACACCGTGGAGCTTCACGACATTGTCCCAGAAGGCCTTTGCCACTTGCGGTGCATGAAACGGGTGGCGTAGGGGAACGAAATGGGCGAACTTGGTGAACCGATCCACCACCACCATGATCGTGTCCGCGCCATCCGACACCGGCAACCCTTCCACGAAATCTATCGTGAGATCCTCCCATGGCGTAGTTGGTACTGGAAGGGGTGCTAGGAGTCCCGCTGGCTTGCAGTGCTCATGCTTCGCCTGCTGATAGACCGTGCATTGCTGCACGAACTCTTCAACATCGCGCTTCAGGCCACGCCACTCAAAATGCTTGCGCACCCGTTGGTACGTCGCCGTGGCGCCGGAGTGACCTCCCACTGCGCTGTTGTGGAGCGCGGCGATAAGCTTGGTACGGAGCGCGGCGTTGGCGCCGATCCACAGACGGCCTTGGCGACGAATGACGCCGCGATGCAGCTCGTAGCCGTCCTTGTCCGGGCTGACCAAGGTGAGTTTTTGAAGACGATCTTGCGCATCCTGGTCCGTGGAGTAAGAATTGAGTACTTCCTGGAGCCAGGCCGGTTGACACGTCGAGAGCGCGGCCAGATCGAGCTGCTTGCCGACGCGCGACAGAGCATCAGCCGCGCCATTGTCCAGCCCTCGCTTGTACTGGAATCTGAATTGTAAGCCCGCCAATTTCGCCATGGCCTTGCGTTGAAGCTCTGTCTCCAGGTGCTGCTTGCCCAAGTTGCAAAGAGACTTGTGGTCTGTGAGGATGGCGAAGGGGCCCCGCTGCAGGTACGGGCGCCATTTGTCTATCGCCATCATCACCGCCAGAAACTCCTTCTCGTAAGTTGACAGCTGCTGGTTGCGCACTCCCAGGGCCTTGCTGAAGTAGGCGACTGGGTGGCCTTCCTGCACTAGCACGGCGCCCACGCCAGTGTCGCACGCGTTCGTTTCGATCGAGAATGGTTTGTCGAAATCGGGAAGCGCGAGCACGGGCGTGGTGACCATCGCCGTCTTGAGCTGCTCGAATGCCGCTTGAGTGTGCGCCGTCCAATTGAAGCCCTTCTTGGTGAGCAGCTGCGTCAGCGGCTTCGCGATGATGCCGTAATGTGGCACAAATTTTCTGTAATAGCCGGTGAGGCCCAGAAATCCTCGTAGTTCGGTGGCGTTCGTCGGAGTAGGCCACTGCTCCATCGCGCTCGTTTTTTCCTTGTCCGTGGCCACTCCCTCCTTGGAGATCACATGGCCAAGGTAGTCAATGTGGTCGGCTGCGAATGTACACTTGGATTCCTTGACGTATAGCTGGTGTGCGCGGAGAAGCTCGAGGACGAGGCGTAGGTGTTCGAGATGCTCCTCCATGGTTTCACTGAAGACTAGAATGTCATCCAAGAAGATTATGACGAATTTGCGCACATACTTACCGAAAATGGCGTTCATCAGGCACTGGAATGTGGACGGTGCGTTCGTGAGGCCGAACGGCATGACCCTGAACTGGAAATGGCCGTGGTGCGTTTTGAACGCCGTCTTGTGCTCGTCCTCTTCGCGCATCCTGATCTGATGGTAGCCGGCGCGTAAGTCCAGCTTGGAGAAGACCGCAGCACCAGCTAACTCATCGAGTAGCTCGTCGATGATGGGCAGGGGAAATTTGTTCTTGATTGTTGCGTCATTCAGGCGGCGATAATCCACGCAGAACCGCCACGTGCCGTCCTTCTTGACCAGGAGCACCGGCGCGGCGTACGGGCTCACGCTGTGCATGATCAGACCGGCGTCGAGCATTTCGTTGACCTGACGCTCAATCTCGTCCTTCTGGAGTGGAGAATAGCGGTATGGGCGCGTGTTTGCCGGAACCGCGCCTTCGACCAGCGTGACGGCGTGGTCGTACTGGCGGTGAGGAGGGATCCCTTGTGGCGCCGCAAACACGTCGGCGAACTCGTCCAATAGGTCAGCGAGCGGCGTCTGGCTGGCGCACTTACGCCGTGGTGGTGGGGCGCGCCCGCATGTGTCCACCATGGCCAGAGCCCACACGTCGTTGCCCGCGATCATCTTGCGCAACTCATCAGGTTTGATCGCCTTGAGGGTGGTGGACGCCTTCGTGGGCACGCCCCGGAGCGTGACCTCTTCGTTGTCGTGGGTGAATTTGACCCACTTGTCTTGCCAGTGGCATGTCATGGGGCTGTGCTGGGCGAGCCAGTCCATGCCGAGGATGCCACTGTAGGCACCGATGTCCAGTTCGCGCATTGGAGTGGTGAACGTGTGCCCTTGCATCCACCATTTCAATTCAGGTACAATGCGGTTGCAGGTAAGGCGGTCCCCGTTGGCGACGTGCACGTCCACTTGTGGCATCTCTTTCGTCGCCAGCCCGAGGCGATCGACGAAGGACTTGTTGACGAAACTGTGCGAGCTCCCTGAATCGAGCAGCAACAGCATGACCTGGTTGCCCACCAGTGCGCGCAGGCGAATAGTTGTCGCCGAGTCAGTGCCGTCCAGAGCGTGTGACGAGAGGAGGCAGCACTCCGGTGCGGCAACGGCAGGATCAGGTGGTGGCGCTGTCGGTCCTGGGTCGTCCAAGAGTTGCAGGGCGTGAATGGTGTCGTTTGATAGCACTTCCCCGTGGTCGCCCACGCTGATCGTGAGCAGCTGCGCGGGCTGGGCGCATCGGTGCTCGCGTGAGTAACGGTCGCCGCACTTGAAACACAAGTTGTTGGCGCGGCGATAGTCACGCAGCTGTCGCTTGCGCGCGTAGTCATCGGAAGGCGCGCGGTTGGGCGCGGCCGCCTGCTGCTGGACTGGTGCCGTCGTTGGAGGAGGCCGTCCCGCTGGTGTGATGCGTGGGCGGGCGCGCGTCGTGCCCAGTTCCTCTTCTTGGATGCGCGCCAACACCGACGCCCTGGTGATACTCGAGGGCGCCTGGAGGTGCACGGACGCGCGCAGTTCGTCCTTCAGGCCCAGAATGAACTGGGTGACGAAGAATTTTGTGTTGATGGACGGGTCGAGAGCGAGCAAATGATACATCTGCTCGTCGAATGCCGCGCGGTATTCGGCGACGGTGGCCGTCTGGCGTAGTTGCAGCAGCTTGTGCAGGACCACTTCGTACTCGTCGGCACCGAACTCCTCCAGAACTGCCGCTGTGAACGACTCCCAAGTGAGGCCGCGACGTGTTTGACGAAATGCTTGCAGCCAGTGCGCGGCTTGGCCTTCGATGTATAAGGCCGCCGTGGTTACCCACTTGTGGGGCTTCACCTTGTAGAGCTCGAAGTACGCCAGGCAGCGGTCTAGCCAGAGGTACGGAGCGGCGCCATCAAATCGAGGGAAGTCGTGCTTCGGTGGCTTGTGGTAGTCGTGGCCGTGGTAGCCCGATGTCGGCGACGGCATGGCTGCGGGAGCGACGAATCCACCCTGCGGTGCCACTGGGATCAGCGGAGGGCGATGATCTCCCAGGCGCGGAGGAGCTGCCGCCGCACGGCCCAATTCGGCGGCCATGCGCGGCAAGGGTGGAGGCGGCGGGGGCGGTGGTGGTTGCTGTGGAACGGCGGGCTGGTGAAGCACGGTGGTGACCGAGCCCGACGGTGATGCCGAGCCTTCCACCGTCTTGCGGGTTGCGTCGACATCGGCTTGAGTGAGATCGATCTGCTTGGCGAGGCCCCGGACATCTTGTGAGATCTGCGCGTTGAAGGCGGCCTGCATCTCGATCTGTTTGTCGTGGATCGCCTTCTGCTCATCCATCTTGGTGAGGAGGGACTCGAGCATCTTGGTGATGTTGCCCGTGCTCTCATCCATGGCGGCCAACACTTGGCGCGTCGCCGCCGAAGCTTTGGAGGGCGCCGTCGCCTTGCTCGGGAGAGATCGAACCCCGCGACGGATTTCGGGTGCGCTTGCCGGAGCAGCACACACCGGCGCGGTGGATGTTACCGATCTTCAACCCAATCGACGGAAAAAAAAATTGGTGGCTAAAATTGGCTCTGATTACCAACTGTAACGAACGGCGGAAGAGGGGATCGGGAGAGAGGGGGAGATCACACGAGAGGGGAAGACTTGGGGAGGAAGAAGAACTTTCCTTACAGAGGAAGGATTAGGTGAGAGTTGGAATCAGTCATCACACATGCCCCCAACCAGCCACAGGCGGCCAGCTAAATACTCACACGACACACACACGCATACTCTCGGCTGGGTCCCACCCGTAGGATGCCAAGTCACACATGCCAAGTGGCCAGGTGTGACATATCTGTAATTCGAATCCGGCTGTGCCTATTACTCTTTCTGATCCGGCCGTGCCTCTTACTCTTTCTGACCATTTTAGCTCATCTATCTGTTTCACTCCCTGTGGAACAGCACCAAGTGCTCGAGCTTCCTGGACCTGAGCTGCCACATCCAGTACATATGCATCGGCTGGCTCGTCATGTTCGGCCTGCTGCTCACCACGCTACCCGCAGGTCCGTAAGCATTTCGTTTCGTCAGGTGGCTATTTTTCTTCATGTTCACGACGCCAATGCTTATTTTCTCTGTTTTTGGCGTTGCAGTTGCGGTGCTGCTGTGGCTGCTCCACCAGAAGGGCATGTTCGACCCGCTGTACGACTGCTGGGAGGACGTGTTCGGGCTGCCGGAGGCCGCGCACCCGAAGCACCGGGAAGGTCGAGGCCATCACGCGCACGCCCACACCCACCACCACCACCACCACCACAGCAAGCACCCGCACGCGCACAAGAAGCGTAGCAGCGGGGCGGTCGGGCAGCAGCAGCACCACAATCACCACCATGTCCTCCACAGGCACGGTGGCAAGCCCGACGACGGCGAGCGGCACCGGCATGCAGCAGCGCTCGGCGTGCAGCACAGGGACGCCGGGCACAAGCACCACCGTCACGGCAAGGCGCCGCAGAGGGAGAGGGCACAAGACCGCGACCATGAGCGCCGCCACCACCACTCTCGTGCGGCGTAGAAGATGGTTGTGATCAATGGGCTCAATGCCGGTCGATGGATATATATAGGACGCTTGAAGGAAATTAGGAACTCGTTGCGACTTGTGTGATTCACGGTGTTCATTTGTGATTGATGCTGTTAAGTTGTACTAGTACTACATAAAAAGCTTTTAGTCGTGCGTCAAGTTCTTTTACAATGCATTTGGGAACGGATGGATCTCGTAAGCACAATCACGACTCAGACATCACAACAAGCACAGTATTACTCCCTCCGTCCGAAAAAACTTGTCCCACGCTTGTCCCTCAAATGGATGTATCTAGCACCCTGCTAGATACATCCATTTGAGGGACAAGCTTTCTCGGACGGAGGGAGTAAATAGTACTTCAATAGTTGCCTATACTTGACAGCACTGAGATTATTTCATCATCACTCACTAGCTCACAGCTTTATTAGTTGATGGCGGCGTCGATACACTGACGGAAAAGAAGAGCAACAAGAGCATGTATCCGCACATGAATCACTTCTTGGGAGGTGGAGTGAGCGCCGCCTTGAGCTTCTGCACGGTGGGCAGGTCGGTCTTGAATGACTTGGCAAGCACGGCGTCATCGACACCGGTGCCGAACACAGTAACGGGCACGGACACAGTGCCGGGCGCAGAGCTGCCGAACGCGGAGAGCGCCACGGCGGGCCTTTGCCCCGGGTTGGACTGGTAGTGCACCAGGCCCTTGGGGAACACGAACATGTCGCCGGCGGCCAGGTCCTGCGTGTAGAGCTTGCCGGCCGTGTCGACGAAGCCGACGGAGAGCGCGCCGTCAAGGACGAGCAGCAGCTCGGCGGCGCGGGGGTGAGTGTGTGGCGGGTTCACAGATTCGGAGGGGAACTTGAGCATGGCGTAAGCCACACTTTGCCCATTGAGCGCAGGGAATTCCATCATGGTGGCCTTGGTCACCGTGAAGTTCTACGCCCCTGGCATCGGCATCGGCATGGTAACGTTGCGGCGGAAGCCGGTGTATGTGAAGAAGTCGCCGGTGATGTTCATCGGTGGCATGCCGATCATGGAAGTCGGCACGATGAAGTCGCTGAGGATGTCCGGGTCGCCGGCCACGGCGGCCAACGGAGCCGAGGCCAGTGCAACCACCACCAACACCAAGGAGTAGTAGCAGTTGATGGACGCCATTGAAAATGTTTAGCCGTGCTAAGAGATTGATTGATGGAGGCTGTGGTTGTGAGCTGTGGTGAAGATGTTGAACCACTTGATGTGTTGTCAATTTATACAGAAGAGGAAAACTAGTGATGTGATGAAGAGTTTGAGAAACCAAGGACGAAGTAGAGTATGAGTATTGCAGAACAACAAGCTGTGTCCAGCTAGCGCTAATTGACAGTTTGACACACATCTGAGGAAGAATATTAACTGGCCGATGTTATGCAACTCTTGGTGTATCCAAGCATACGGATATACCTACAATATGCAGCGTAGGATTTATTTCCGTTTCCATTGTAATGAATACTTGGATGTGTGAGTGTGTATCAATCACTCTCGACTGCAGTGTCAAAAAACATCTTACATTATGAGAGGAAGGGAGTATCTATCTATTATTATATTATCATAAAATAGAAGACAGAAGAGCCGCCACACTTTTAAATTCTAACAACAAAAAATGTGCATGGTATCACTACAGGAATCAGGCACTTTGTTGTCCGCCATGACTGACAGCAAAGGCATGCCTGGCGGGCCAGCAGACGGCAACAGGTCCGACTGAATAAGCTACGGCAAAGCCCTCTTTGCCGTCTGCTGGTGGACGACAAAGATGCAAAGGCCTTTGCCGTCTGCTAGCAGACGGCAAAGAGTCTGGACGGCACACGTGACAGCTTAGGCCCGTTAAGGGTTAACAACGTGCTTTGCCGTCAGCTGGCAGACGGCAAAGATGCAAAGGTCTTTGCCGTCAGCTAGTTGACGGCAAAGCTGCCAAATAGGCCAGCCCAGTACACCCCAGGCTGCACAGGTAGCAACCACGTGTCAGCTTTGTCGTCTGCTGGCTGACGGTAAAGATCTTTGCCGTCTGCCAGCGGACAGCAAAGTTGCTGTATAGCCCCTGTTTTTTCTTAAATTCATTCAATTTGACAAAATTTCACACACACACACACACACACATATATATATATATATATATATTTCAAAATAATTTCAACAAGCATATTAACAATAAGTTTCCAACATACTCCCTTCGTTCTGATTTACTCATCGTGGTTTTAGTTCAAATTTTGAACTAAAACCACGACGAGTAAATTTTGAACTAAAACCACGAAGAGTAAATTGGAACGGAGGGAGTATAAGTTTCCAACTACATATCCAACATACAATGGTTTCCAACAACATATATCCAAAACAAGTTTCCAACACATCTGCAAATTAGAAGAAGACTAGCTTTTCTTAAGATCTTCACTCCTCCCCCTTCTTCTCCTTCATCATCGTGATGCGCTTAGAGCGGTGAGGCAATGGGATATACTCCTCTACCACAATTAGCATGGTCAAGTCGTCCCCCAGCTGTGGGATCGCCGGCGCCACCACCATCACGTGGTCATCGTCAGGCACCACCACTATCACGAGGCCATCTTCAGGCACCGCCGCCGCTAGCTCATCGTCAGTCGCCACTATCGCGAGGCCATCATCAGCCACCACCATTGTGTGGCCATCGTCAGCCACCACCATCGTGAGGTCATCCCCGCTCTGCTCCTCTTCTTCCCCACTCCGTTCCTCCTCATTATCGCTGCTGCTTTTGCTGTAGCCAGAGTCGCTGCTGCTGCTCTCATTGCCTCACCAAATGCAACAAAGTTTTTTTAACAATCGATGTGAGACAAAGCCAAATGTAGAGGCAGAAGAGGCAGAGCGTACTGGCATTATCGTCATCCAGGTAGCGCATGTGGCACATAGTCATGTTGAACACCTTCATGATGAGCATGGTGTTGCCGTCGTACCTGAAGACAAGGAAGTACCCGTGCCGCAGGTCGTAGGCACGGGCGAACTGCTCCCAGCCACGACACAGGTACATGTGGCCATACCTGATCACCACCTCCACGTTCCACAGCCTGCGAAGCCCGCTGCCAGCCCGCAGCTTCACATTCTTTGGTCGATGGTCGTCCAGCATCTTCATAAAAGTGTCAGGCAGCCTTTGTTGCATGGGTCAAGGAGTGATGTAGCAAACAACAGAGTTATGATAAAGAGATGGGTGAAGGGGAGATCTCTCCTTTTATATACCTGCCTCCTGGAGGAATTCTCAAGTATGATCGTGAAGAACTCGAAACCATCCAAGTCGTAATCCGGTGTGGCAGAGCGCAGCCTGCAGTGGCGGCCTCCCCCCATCTCTAATAAGCAGCAGAAGAGACCAATTAGTATCTAGACAAAAGCTAATGATACGAATTTCATGCCATATAAACCACATATTGACAAAATAATTCTCAGCCAAAGCTTTCCTTAATGAAATCTAATATGCCCTACATACAAGAAATGTAGAAGTGTAACATAATGTTTCACTAGATGGTAACAATGTTTCATTGGTTTACAAGATTATTTGAGACACTTGTAAATAACAAAGGACAAGACTACAATGTGATGTCACATTATATAGTCTTCACATGTGACACCAATTCACTCTCTCGCTTATGCACGCATGACTGCGATATATCAAGATGCCACACATATAAGCATGTAATGAAACAATATATCAAATATGTAAGCATGATATCAACAGCTGAATTGTTTTTTAATTTTCAAGAAAACATAGCTTTCAAGCCATTAACCTGGTTGACGATTTATTTCACGATTGGCTCATTATGACAAGATCTTCAAAACTAGATCTCAGGGATGATATTTGTCTTTTAGTAGTAGCTAGGACATACGACTGACTTGCCAGGTCATATGCATATTATAGCCACTTGGTTGCCATGTAGCAACTTGGTTACCAAGTTACTATATGTTACACTCCACCCCCACATAGGATTTGCATGATAACACATTTATTGATGTCATCTCTACTTGCACAAAAATTTCAAGACTCACTCCCTAGGCACAATATTGCAATGCCTGGAATACATATAATTTATTATAAATTAGCTCATAATACTTGTAACAGAAGATGCAAATTAGCTTATAGTAATGAAAGAATGTACACCAGTTTTTTTTGCCAAGTTAAGATGGTTTGTAAACCTAAACAGAGCAGCAGATCAACAAAGACAAAGTAAACCTAAACTAAACCAAACCTAAAGTAAACCTAAACTAGAGGATATTGTAGTCATCACCAAAATATCATTAGAGGATAAATGCACTTTCATCAACTAGCTCGCGACTATTTATGAGTCGACCGAGCTCAATATCCACCGTCATTTACCACCAATAGATATGAGCTACGTTTTCTTAGTTTTATCGAGATGTTTTGTTTTGTTTTGGAGTACTTCAAATGTAGGACATATATATTAAGTTCCAGTGAGAGAAGACTTTGACCAAGAGTTATTTTATCACTATGGGGTTTATAGGATAAAAACTCACATTTGTTAGTAAGTACTAAGTATCAACAAAACAAAAGCTAATGATACCAATTTCATGCCATATAAACCAGATATTGACATATAAGCCACACACATGTTATGATTACACGATATCATGAACATTTCTTCAAAGTTAAACAAGGACTATATATATTTAGTGAGCCAAGATAAACGCAAGCATCTGATAAATTTTACAATCATTTGTTCACTTGGGCACAGACATGCAACTGCCCGAAGGGTTCATCCAGGATCTAATACAATAACTCCCCAGCCGAGGAAAAATGGGAGGAAATCACCTTGCATGACAACTCCTATACATTGAAGAGAACATTTAACATACTATTATTTCAAACAAAGAACTAATTTACCTCGTACGAGCTAACAAACATCTATCTAGCAACAAGCGTGCACCATTTTTGACCAGGAAAAGATAGTCACATGCAACTAACGAGGACGAGAGCATCACATACATGTTCACTTCCAAACCCCTCTAAGGCCCTGAAGTGGATTTAAACACGAGCAAGGCAATGATCCATCCCACATCAATACAGCAAGCAACTACTAGGGAAAAGCTTATACACAGACGCTTACTAGTAGCGCGGGTTTATACCTCTCGCTACTGCTACTTACTAGTAGCGCGGGTTTTTAACCCTCGCTACTACTAAGTTGATAGTAGTAGCGCGGGTTTTTAACCCTCGCTACTACTAAGTGGTCTCTATCGTGCCCCCCGAGACATGTCATAGTAATAGCGAGGGTTATAAACCCGCGCTACTGCTAAGTTGATAGTAGTAGCGCGGGTTTTTACCCCTCGCTACTACTAAGCGGTCTCTACCATGCCCCTCTGGGACATGCCATAGTAGTAGCGAGGGGTAAAAACCCGCGCTACTACTAAGCACTGGGTTTTTAACAGCCCTGGAATCCCCATCTCCTTGTCCAAATCACTCCTCTCCCCTATCCCTCTCCTCCTCTCTGTCTCTCCATGGTGCTCCTGCACATGCGCGTCTCCTCCTCCACCGCAACTGCCGGCCTCACGCCGTGACGTCTCCCTCAAATCCGGTGACCTCCTCTTCCACCATAGCCCCTCCTTCCTCCCCTCATCCTCTGCTATCCCTCCTCCCCCCTCCTCCTCCTCTGCTGCTGGAAGGAGAGGAAGATCCAGCAGAGCGCCGCCATGACGATGGCCAGATCTCTGATGGACGCAACCCATGGCGTCATCTAGGGTTTTGGCTCCAACTCCAGCGGCCACTGGTGAGTTGCTGCACCTACTCCTCTCTATCTCTCTCTTCCTCTTCTAATCCTTGTCTCTTTTTTCATAGCAGCAGCAAAGGAGAGTTGTGGAGAAGAGTTGGATGGGGAAGCACCATCTCCATGGACGACTTCATCCCCTCCAGGATTAGTATCGACCATGGATGAAGAGGACGATGACGCCTACCAGCAGCAGCCATGGCTGGAATTTTTTTTATTTCCTAATTAGTTAGCAGTAGCGCGCGTGGTATCCATGCTACTACTAACGGACGTAGTAGTTGTTGGGGAACGTAGTAATTTCAAAAAATTTCCTACGCACACGCAAGATCATGGTGATGGCATAGCAACGAGAGGGGAGAGTGTTGTCTATGTACCCTTGTAGACCGAAAGCGGAAGCGTTATCACAACGCGGTTGATGTAATCGTACGTCTTCACGATCCGACCGATCCAAGTACCGAACGTACGGCACCTCCGAGTTCAGCACACGTTCAGCTCGATGACGATCCCCGGGCTCCGATCCAGCAAAGCTTCGGGGATGAGTTTCGTCAGCACGATGGCGTGGTGATGATGATGGTGCTCTACCGGCGCAGGGCTTCGCCTAAACTCCGCGACGATATGACCGAGGTGGAATATGGTGGAGGGGGGCACCGCACACGGCTAAGGAACGATCCGTAGATCAACTTGTGTGTCTATGGGGTGCCCCCTGCCCCCGTATATAAAGGAGGGAGGGGGGAGGCCGGCCGGCCCCTTGGGCGCGCCAAGGGAGGAGGAATCCTCCTCCTAGTAGGAGTAGGACTCCTCCTTTCCTACTCCTACTAGGAGGGGGAAGGAAGGGGGAAGGAAAGAGGGGGGGCGCCGCCCCCCCTCCTAGTCCAATTCGGACCAGAGGGTGGAGGGGGCGCGCGGCCCATGCTGGCCGCCCCTCTCTCCTTTCCCCTAAGGCCCATAAGGCCCAATACTCTCCCGGGGGTTCCGGTAACCCCCCCCCCCCCGGCACTCCGGTTTTCTCCGAAATCACCCGGAACACTTCCGGTGTCCGAATATAGTCGTCCAATATATCAATCTTTATGTCTCGACCATTTCGAGACTCCTCGTCATGTCCGTGATCACATCCGGGACTCCGAACAAACTTCGGTACATCAAAACTTATAAACTCATAATAAAACTGTCATCGTAACGTTAAGCGTGCAGACCCTACGGGTTCGAGAACTATGTAGACATGACCTAGAACCATTCTCGGTCAATAACCAATAGCGGAACCTGGATGCCCATATTGGCTCCTACATATTCTATGAAGATCTTTATCGGTCAAACCGCATAACAACATACTTTGTTCCCTTTGTCATCGGTATGTTACTTGCCCGAGATTCGATCGTCGGTATCCAATACCTAGTTCAATCTCGTTACCGGCAAGTGTCTTTACTCGTTACATAATGCATCATTCCGTAACCAACTCATTGGTCACATTGCTTGCAAGGCTTATAATGATGTGCATTACCGAGAGGGCCCAGAGATACCTCTCCGACAATCGGAGTGACAAAACCTAATCTCGAAATACGCCAACTCAACATGTACCTTCGGAGACACCTGTAGTACTCCTTTATAATCACCCAGTTACGTTGTGACGTTTGGTAGTACCCAAAGTGTTCCTCCGGTAAACGGGAGTTGCATAATCTCATAGTTACAGGAACATATATAAGTCATGAAAAAAGCAATAGCAACATACCAAACGATCAAGTGCTAGGCTAACGGAATGGGTCATGTCAATCACATCATTCTCCTAATGATGCGATCCCATTGATCAAATGACAACACATGTCTATGGTTAGAAAACATAACCATCTTTGATTAATGAGCTAGTCAAGTAGAGGCATACTAGTGACTATATGTTTGTCTATGTATTCACACATGTATCATGTTTCCGGTTAATACAATTCTAGCATGAATAATAAACATTTATCATGAAATAAGGAAATAAATAATAACTTTATTATTGCCTCTAGGGCATATTTCCTTCAGTCTCCCATTTGCACTAGAGTCAATAATCTAGTTCACATCGCTATGTGATTTAACACCAATATTTACATCTGCATGTGATTAATACCCATAGTTCACATCATCATGTGATCAACACCCAAAGGGTTTACTAGAGTCAATAATCTAGTTCACATCGCTATGTGATTAACACCCAAAAGAGTACTAAGGTATGATCATGTTTTGCTCGTGAGAGAAGCTTAGTCAACGGGTCTGTCATATTCAGTGTCGTATGTATTTCACAAATATTCTATGTCCACAATGCTCTGCACGGAGCTACTCTAGATAATTGCCCCCACTTTCAATATGTATCCAGATTGAGACTTAGAGTCATCTGGATTGGTGTAAAAGCTTGCATCGTTGTAACTTTTACAACGGGCTCTTTTATCACCTCCATAATCGAGAAACATCTCCTTAGTCCTCACTAAGTATATTCTTGACCCATGTCCAGTGATCTACTTATTAGATCAAAATTGTATTCCTTTGCCAAACACAGAGCAAGGTATACAATAGGTCTGGTTCACAGCATAGCATACTTTATAGAACCTATGACTGAGGCATAGGGAATGAATTTTCATTCTCTTTCTATTTTCTGCAATGGTCGGGTCTTGAGTCTTACTCAACTTCACACCTTGTAACACAGGCAAGAACTCCTTCTTTGACTATTCCATTTTGAACTATTTCAAAAAAATTATCAAGGTATGTACTCATTGAAAAATCTTATCAAGCGTCTTGATCTATCTATACAGATCTTGATGCTCAATGTGTAAGCAGCTTCACCGAGGTCTTGCTTTGAAAAACTCTTATTCAAGTATCCTTTCATGCTATCCAGAATTTCCATATCATTTCCAATTAACAATATGTCATCCACATATAATATTAGAAATGCTACAGAGCTCCCACTCACTTTCTTGTAAATATAGGCTTCTTCAAAAGTCTGTATAAAACCATATGCTTTGATCAACTCATCAAAGCGTATATTCCAACTCCGAGATGCTTGCACCAGTCCATAGATGGATCGCTGGAGCTTGCACAATTTGTTAGCACCTTTAGGATTGACAAAACCTTCTGGTTGCATCATATACAACTCTTCTTTAAGAAAACCATTAAGGAATGTAGTTTCGACATCCATTTGCCAGATTTCATAAAACGTGGCAATTGCTAACATGATTCGGACAGACTTAAGCATCGCTACATTTGAGAAAATCTCATTGTAGTCAACACCTTGAACTTGTCGAAAATCTTTTTGCGACAAGTCGAGCTTTGTACATAGTAACACTACTATTAGCGTCTGTCTTCCTCTTGAAGATCCATTTATTTAACATGGCTTGCTGATCATCGAGCAAGTCAATCAAAGTCCATACTTTGTTCTCATACATGGATCATATCTCAGATTTTATGGCCTCTAGCCATTTTGCGGAATCTGGGCTCATCATAGCTTCCTCATAGTTCGTAGGTTCATCATGGTCAAGTAACATGACTTCCAGAATAGGATTACCGTACCACTCTGGTACGGATCTTACTCTGGTAGACCTACGAGGTTCAGTAGAAACTTGATCTGAAGTTTCATGATCAATATCATTAGCTTCCTCATTAATTGGTGTAGATGTCACAGGAACCGGTTCTTGTGATGAACTACTTTCCAATAAGGGAGCAGGTACAGTTACCTCATCAAGTTCTACTTTCCTCCCACTCACTTCTTTCGAGAGAAACTCCTTCTCTAGAAAGGATCTATTTTTAGCAACGAATATCTTGCCTTTGGATCTGTGATAGAAGGTGTACCCAACAGTTTCCTTTGGGTATTCTATGAAGATGCACTTCTCCGATTTGGGTTCGAGCTTATCAGGTTGAAACTTTTTCACATAAGCATCGCAGCCCCAAACTTTTAAGAAACGACAACTTTGGTTTCTTGTCAAACCACAGTTCATAAGGCGTCGTCTCAACGGATTTAGATGGTGCCCTTTTAACGTGAATGCAGCTGTCTCTAATGCATAACCCCAAAACAATAATGGTAAATCAATAAGAGACATCATAGATCGCACCATATCCAATAAAGTGCGGTTACGACGTTCGGACACACCATAACGTTGTGGTGTTCCAGGTGGCGTGAGCTGTGAAACTATTTCACATTGTTTTAATTGAAGACCAAACTCGTAACTCAAATATTTGTCTCCACGATCAGATCGTAGAAACTTTATTTTCTTGTTACGATGACTTTTCCACTTCACTCTGAAATTCTTTGAACCTTTCAATTATTTCAGACTTATGTTTTATCAAGAAGATATACTCATATCTGCTCAAATCATCTTGTGAAGGTCAGAAAATAATGATACCTGCCACGAGCATCAACATTTATTGGACCGCATACATCGGTATGTATTGTTTCCAATAAGTCAGTAGCTCGTTCCATTGTTCCGGAGAACGGAGTTTTAGTCATCTTGCCCAAAAGGCACGGTTCGCAAGCATCAAATGATTCATAACCAAGTGATTCTGAAAATCCATCTTTATGGAGTTTCTTCATGCACTTTACACCGATATGACCCAAACGGCAGTGCCACAAATAAGTTGCACTATCATTATCAACTTTGCATCTTTTGGCATCAATATTATGAATATGTGTATTACTACGATCGAGATCCAACAAACTATTTTCATTGGGTGTATGACCATCAAAGGTTTTATTCATTTAAACAGAACAACAATTATTCTCTGATTTTAATGAATAACCGTATTGCAACAAACATGATCAAATCATATTCATGCTCAACGCAAACACCAAATAACATTTATTTAGGCTCAACACTAATCCTGAAAGTATAGGGAGTGTGCGATGATGATCATATCAATCTTGGAACCACTTCCAACATACATTGCCACTTCACCTTCAACTAGTTTATGTTTATTCTGTAACTCCTGTTTCGAGTTACTAATCTTAGCAACTGAACAAGTATCAAATACTCAGGGGTTACTATAAACACTAGTAAGGTACACATCAATAACATGTATATCAAATATACCCTTGTTCACTTTGCCATCCTTCTTATCCACCAAATATTCAAGGCATTTCCGCTTCTAGTGACCATTTCCTTTGCAGTATAATCACTCAGTTTCAGGCTTTGGTCCAGCTTTGGGCTTCTTCGCGGGAGTGACAACTTGCTTGCCATTCTGCTTGAAGTTTCCTTTCTTTCCCTTTGCCCTTTTCATGAAACTAGTGGTCTTGTCAATCATCAACACTTGATGCTCTTTCTTGATTTCTACCTTCGTCGATTTCAGCATCACGAAGAGCTCGGAAAACGTTTTCGTCATCCCTTGCATTATAGTTCATCACAAAGTTCTACTAACTTGGTGGTGGTGACTAGAGAACTCTGTCAATCACTATCTTATCTGGAAGATTAACTCCCACTTGATTCAAGCGATTGTAGTACCCAGACAATCTGAGCACATGCTCACTAGTTGAGCGATTCTCCTCCATCTTTTAGCAATAGAACTTGTTGGAGACTTCTTATCTCTCAACTCGGGTATTTGCTTGAAATATTAACTTCAATTCCTGGAACATCTCATATGGTCCATGACGTTCAAAACGTCTTTGAAGTCCCGATTCTAAGTCATTAAGCATGGTGCACTAAACTATCAAGTAGTCATCATATTGAGCTAGCCAAACGTTCATAACGTCTGCATTTGCTCCTGCAATAGGTCTGTCACCTAGCGGTGCATTAAGGACATAATTCTTCTATGCAGCAATGAGGATAAACCTCAGATCACGGATCCAATCCGCATCATTGCTACTAACATCTTTCAACACAATTTTCTCTAGGAACATATCAAAATAAACATATGAAAGCAACAACGCAAGCTATTGATCTACAACATAATTTGCAAAATACTACCAGGACTAAGTTCATGATAAATTAAAGTTCAATTAATCATATTACTTAAGAACTCCCACTTAGACAGACATCTCTCGAGTCATCTAAGTGATCATGTGATCCAAATCAACTAAACCATAACCGATCATCATGTGAGATGGAGTAGTTTTCAATGGTGAACATCACTATGTTGATCATATCTACTATATGATTCACGCTCGACCTTTCGGTCTTCGTGTTCCGAGGCCATATCTGCATATGCTAGGCTCGTCAAGTTTAACCTGAGTATTCTGCGTGTGCAAAACTAGCTTGCACCCGTTGTAGATGGACGTAGAGCTTATCACACCCGATCATCACGTGGTGTCTGGGCACGACGAACTTTGGCAACGGTGCATACTCAGGGAGAACACTTCTTGATAATTTTTAGTGAGAGGTCATCTTAAAATGCTACCGTCAATCAAAGCAAGATAAGATGCATAAAGGATAAACATCACATGTAATCAATATAAGTGATATGATATGGCCATCATCATCTTGTGCTTGTGATCTCCATCTCCAAAGCACCGTCGTGATCACCATCGTCACCGGCGGGACACCTTGATCTCCATCGTAGCATCGTTGTCGTTACGCCATCTATTGCTTCTACGACTATCGCTACCGCTTAGTGATAAAGTAAAGCAATTACAGGGCGTTTGCATTTCATACAATAAAGCGACAACCATATGGCTCCTGCCAGTTGCCGATAACTTCGGTTACAAAACATGATAATCTCATACAATAAAATATAGCATCACGTCTTGACCATATCACATCACAACATGCCCTGCAAAAACAAGTTAGACGTCCTCTACTTTGTTGTTGCAAATTTTACGTGGCTGCTACGGGCTTAGCAAGAACCGTTCTTACCTACGCATCAAAAACCACAATGATAGTTTGTCAAGTTGGTGTTGTTTTAACCTTCACAAGGACCGGGCGTAGCCACACTCGATTCAGCTAAAGTGAGAGAGACAGACACCCGCCAGCCACCTTTAAGCACGAGTGCTTGCAACGGTGAAACCAGTCTCGCGTAAGCGTACGCGTAATGTCGGTCCGGGCCGCTTCATCTCACAATACCGCCGAACCAAAGTATGACATGCTGGTAAGCAGTATGACTTGTATCGCCCACAACTCACTTGTGTTCTACTCGTGCATATAACATCAATGCATAAAACATAGCTCGGATGCCACTGTTGGGGAACGTAGTAATTTCAAAAAATTTCCAACGCACACGCAAGATCATGGTGATGGCATAGCAATGAGAGGGGAGAGTGTTGTCTACGTACCCTTGTAGACTGAAAGCGGAAGCGTTATCACAACGCGGTTGATGTAGTCGTACGTCTTCACGATCCGACCGATCCAAGTACCAAACGTACGGCACCTCCGAGTTCAACACACGTTCAGCTCGATGACGATCCCCGGGCTCCGATCCAGCAAAGCTTCGGGGATGAGTTCCGTCAGCACGACGGCGTGGTGACGATGATAATGCTCTACCGGCGCAGGGCTTCGCCTAAACTCCGCTACGATATAACCGAGGTGGAATATGATGGAGGGGGGCACCGCACACGGCTAAGGAACGATCCGTAGATCAACTTGTGTGTCTATGGGGTGCCCCCTGCCCCCGTATATAAAGGAGGGAGGGGGGAGGCTGGCCGGCCCCTTGGGCATGCCAAGGGAGGAGGAATCCTCCTCCTAGTAGGAGTAGGACTCCTCCTTTCCTACTCCTACTAGGAGGGGGAAGGAAGGGGGAGAGGGGGAAGGAAAGAGGGGGGCGCCGCCCCCCCTCCTAGTCCAATTCGGACCAGAGGGTGGAGGGGGTGCGCGGCCCATGCTGGCCGCCCCTCTCTCCTTTCCCCTAAGGCCCATAAGACCCAATACTCTCTCGGGGGGTTCCGGTAACCCCCCCCCCCCCCCGGCACTCCGGTTTTCTCCGAAATCACCCGGAACACTTCCGGTGTTCGAATATGGTCGTCCAATATATCAATCTTTATGTCTCGACCATTTTGAGACTCCTCGTCATGTCCGTGATCACATACGGGACTCCAAACAAACTTCGGTACATCAAAACTTATAAACTCATAATAAAACTGTCATCGTAACGTTAAGCGTGCGGACCCTACGAGTTCGAGAACTATGTAGACATGACCTAGAACCATTCTCGGTCAATAACCAATAGCGGAACCTGGATGCCCATATTGGCTCCTACATATTCTACGAAGATCTTTATCGGTCAAACCGCATAACAACATACTTTGTTCCCTTTGTCATCGGTATGTTACTTGCCCGAGATTCGATCGTCGGTATCCAATACCTAGTTCAATCTCGTTACCGGCAAGTCTCTTTACTCGTTACGTAATGCATCATTCCGTAACCAACTCATTGGTCACATTGCTTGCAAGGCTTATAATGATGTGCATTACCGAGAGGGCCCAGAGATACCTCTCCGACAATCGGAGTGACAAAACCTAATCTCGAAATACGCCAACTCAACATGTACCTTCGGAGACACCTGTAGTACTCCTTTATAATCACCCAGTTACGTTGTGACGTTTGGTAGTACCCAAAGTGTTCCTCCGGTAAACGGGAGTTGCATAATCTCATAGTTACAGGAACATGTATAAGTCATGAAGAAAGCAATAGCAACATACCAAACGATCAAGTGCTAGGCTAACGGAATGGGTCATGTCAATCACATCATTCTCCTAATGATGCGATCCCATTAATCAAATGACAACACATGTCTATGGTTAGGAAACATAACCATCTTTGATTAATGAGCTAGTCAAGTAGAGGCATACTAGTGACTATATGTTTGTCTATGTATTCACACATGTATCATGTTTCCGGTTAATACAATTCTAGCATGAATAATAAACATTTATCATGAAATAAGGAAATAAATAATAACTTTATTATTGCCTCTAGGGCATATTTCCTTCAGTAGTAGCGCGGTGGCACCCGCGCTACTACTACCTATTAGCTGTAGCGTCGTATCAGTAGCGCGGGCACCCGCGCTACTGCTAGGCTTTTCCCTAGTAGTGCTAGCAGGTAGCAACCTCGCACCAACAATCAGCTGAGTAGATCCATTCCTAAACATCTTCTACAGCATATACAACCACCCACGGATCTAAACTACCACCAAATTTGCACCAACAACAGGAACAAATCGCGACTACTGGTAGCAGGAAAACACGCGTTCAGCCTCCAAATCGAAGCACAACACGGCACAATCCAACAAAGACTAGACTAGCACGAGGCGGCCAGGGTAAACCATGCTAGAAAGAAATGAAGGAAGGGGGGAATTTTTGGTCGTACCTCGCTTGGACATCTTGGAAGAGGGGGCGGTACCCGGCGGCGGCAGCGAAGGGGGAATGACGGCGCCGGGGCCACCAGGGTGGAGGGGGCACCGCGGCGACGGGGGTCACATGGGGCGGCGACGGCTCGGGCACAGGGGCGGGACGGGGTGACGCGGCGAGGGGGTGGCGCGGGGCGGAGGAGGGGGTCGCCGGGGCGGCGGGGCGTCGCGGTAACGGGGGTGGCGCGAGGCGGCAGCGGCACGGGGGCGGGGCGGCGGCGGCTCGGGCACGGGACGGAGAGAGAGAGGGGACAGAGAGATGGGTCAGCGGGCGTCGTTGGCATTTTGTTAGGGAACGATTCTTTGTCGTGGCAAACATGACCTTTGCCGTCAGTTTTCTTCAAAGAGCTGGCTGACGGCAAAGATCCTGATTTCAGTAGTGTATCTGTCTAAACGCGGTCTGTCTCCTCCCTTCCGCATAGTCGCCGCATCCTACCTCTCCATCCTCGCTTCCCCTTTCCGCTGCTAGACCATTGGCTGGGTAAGTCCCGGCACTATTCAATGAAGGCGGCGGCAGTGATGTCTCTACTCTCCCTTCAATGGTGAGACATGGTCTACAGACGATGACTTGAGGCACATTGTATGACTATGCAGCAGTGGTGGTGGTGTTTTCAGCCGGACCGGCGATCTCTGGTGGCGAGTCATTGATGGTTGTGATCCCATGCGCAGGTCCGCGGGGCGACGGTAGTGACCATCTGTGTCCGAGATGAGGCGGTCCTCTGTTCGGGCGCATGGATGGCGGTGTGGTTTTGTGCTTCTAGGTAGTTGTCGCAGCAAGTTGTTCGGTCTTGGACCTTCAAATCCTGCGGTAACGAAGAGTATGTTTTGCCGACCAATTCAACCACTCCAATAGAGACGCGGAGCATGAGGACAGTTCGAGACAACCGGGAGTGTCCCAAATTAGGATTTTGGTGATGTCAGTGACCTTCCTCCCTCGCCAATCTTCACCGCATGGGCGACCGGCTTTCGTCATTCCGAGCCTTTGGTGACGACTGTCACTTATTGCAGCTTGATTGTATGCTTGTTGTGCTGGCATGGTCTTTGCTTGCGTGGAATCTCACGTCAAGACAATGTTATGTATGTAGTTGTTAGGATCGCAGAAAGTGATGGTGAAAATACATAATGACTTCGATTCAGTGGTGCTTCCTGAGTACCTGGTCAGAAGTTGTGGGGGAAAACCCTAGGCCTGGCCCTGTTTGATTATACATGGCATGGTTATACCCCCATTGAGTCAATATGAATCAGCTCGTATTGCATACGATGACATCATTGACTATATCGACAATTAATAAATTGCACGTAATGATAGCAAATCATACATACATAGGTCTTCCTTAATCATACTTTCAAAATGTATGGCTTCCTGGAATCGTGTGTCATTTTTCTTTACTATTGCTTCAGTGCATTTTTTATTGTACAATCTAAGGAAGAAGACTATAGTATACTTTGCAATGTGATTTTATTTTGTATAATCATCGGTCTGCGTCTAGTTGCCTTTTCATTGTCCTAGCTATTGTTTTCCTCGATAGATATCAAATATAAGATGCCCTTTAGGTGTCTTTTTAAAAAAATGCAAATTTTATGACCTTTTTTCTATCATGTGGCTACAAACTAATGGTAAAAGAGGTATATTGACCCCGGCAAAAAGAAATGAGATACACGAAAAATGCCTCTATTCTATACACCACTATTTTACTCTCTCGCATGGTGACAAGGTGAAGTCTTCCTCTCCTTGACCTTCATGTGTGAGCCCATGGATTCACCTCCCCTCTATCTTCCACTCCGGTGGCCGGTCGTGTGGAGGGGAATCCCGGTGCCTTGGCTTCGGCTTGTAGATAGGTTAGGGCTTTAGTCCCCGTAGGGGCTGCGCTTGGGCGGATGACGACGCATCATCTTTGAGTCAGTTTTCTAGGCTCCGATCCTCCTCGAGTTTGTCCGCCGAACAGGTCCGACGGAGTTGCAACATAGATTACCGTCGGTCCTTGGTGCAGTAAGATTAGGGTTTCTCATCATGCGTACGCGATGGCGAGGTCTGGTATCAGGTTCTTCATATCGATTGAAGAGTTCAATGGCGACAAATGCGGCTTCAGGGCACTGGTCCTTAGGGCATGTGCACGAAGACTTTTTGACCGTCATCGACAAGGTCAAGCTGGATCCAGCATGGGAGTGGTGACAATGGCGCATCGGCGGCTCGTACTGGCGACAACAGTGGTTGTTTGGTGGACCAGGTTTCATAAACCGCAGCTAGGTTCTGGCGGCAATGGTCGTGCAAGCAGCCCTAGCCACACCCTTCCCTAGCCTCCGCACCCTCATGCTGGCCATCGCTTCCCCTATCTCTCTCCTCTAGATTGGATCTAGTGCTAGCTGTCAGCGCGCTGCTGCTACTCCACCCCGTTGATTCCTGTTGCTCTTCATGTGTTGGTCCACACATGGCCGCTGTTCTGTGATACGGAATGTGTGGATACCTCGGAGATGTCATACACTCGGTAGTGTATCTTGGTTGCCTGCACCTCGATAGTGTATCTTGGTTTGGTTCGTGCGTGGTAAAAAGTTTGTTTTGCGTAGCATGTTTCCCAATAGTAAACATGTTGTAATATACATATGACACAATTTTCCTGCTCCAAGATGATTTTGCTTGTGCTCACAATTTTATGTTCATTCTTTGCCTGTTTGAGCAGATGTCGAACTTAAAAACTGACTCATAAAAGTGAATTATTCCACTTTGTTGTGCTATTACCAAGGCTGCTAGTTTTGCTTCATTTTTTACCTGCCCTATAGGTTCTTTTCCCATGAAATATTTAGGTCTACTTGCAGATAAAAAATAATCAGAAATAAACATTGAAAAAGTCCCGAGGATAAAATGGAGAAAGATGTAGCAGCTGACAGTGTAAACTCTTGGCCAGTAGGGACAGGTTTAATTTGATTCAATCTTCTCTCATCAGTATACAAAATTTATGATGTCCTTTTATGGGCTCCCTAGGAGGTTCAGAATGGCAGGAAGAAGCAAATAAGAAAAATACCATTTAGTCAAATTATTACAGGTGTGTAGACCAAAAGACCTGGGTGGCTTGGGAATTCAAAAACCATCACTAATGAACCAGGCTTCATTGTGTAAATGGTGATGCGAAGTATATAACTTAAACGGTTTATGGCAAACCATTCTGAAAAACAAGTATCAGAAGAATCATTGTCTAACTGGAATTATACCTAAACTTTGTGTTTCTCAGTTTTGGAGTGGTTCGCTTAAACACAAACAACCTTTCTTCTCTTAGTGTAAACTCAGTGCGGGGAATGGTAAGAATGTGAGATTTTAGGAGGATTGGTGGCTCGGTGACAAGCCTCTCAAATGCAACTACCCTATGTTGTGTAACATTTGTTTTGATAAAAACCTCTCGGTCGCAGAAGTTTTTAATAAAGGACTTGATAATATACTTGTCGGGCGTGGTGACTACCGTAGAGGTGGATGCTACCTGCGTGCCAGATGAACGAGAGATGTGGACCGGTGGCGGAGGACAAACGGTGTGGAGGCCTGGTGTAGCGGTGGAGGTCACGAAGTTCTGGTAGGGGCTTGGCGGGCGGCCGGAGCGATAGAACGACGGTGTCGACGAGAGTGAAAGCGGATGAACAGAAAGAGGGAGGATGGAGACACGGGTCCAGGTGGGGTTTTGGGTGTCGGAGCCGGTTGGCGTCCGGACCCCACAGCCCCCTAATTTGCTTTTGATTTGCGAGAGAGTAGACGTCCGGACAGGTCCGCGCCCGATGTGGGACGCTGTTGGATAACAAACTGCGTTCGGATAGCTCGGTCCGAACGTTTGCGGAAGGTTTGAGGGTCCGCTTTGGAGATGCCCTTAGGCTTATGTTGTTGCTTTGTCTTTCTTTTGATAGTATGTAAAAGACAATATGGTTTCTTGTCAAGTTTTCTTGCAAAAGCATTTGGGGACGGATGGATCTCGTAAGCACAATCACAACTCAGACATCACAACAAGCATAGTAGTACTTATTACTACATAGTAGAAGTAGTTGCTTATACTTGGCAGCACTGAGATTATTTCATCATCACTCACTAGCTCATAGCCTTATTAGTTCATGGCGGCGTCGATACACTGACGGAAAAGAAGAGCAACAAGAGCATGTATCCTCACATGAATCACTTCTTGGGTGGTGGAGTGAGCGCCGCCTTGAGCTTCTGCACGGTGGGCAGGTCGGTCCTGAACGACTTGGCCAGCACGGCGTCGTCGACGCCGGTGCCGAACACGGTGACGGGCACGGACACGGTGCCGGGTGCGGAGCTGCCAAATGCGGAGAGCGCAACGGCGCGGCTTTGGCCTGGGTTGGACTGGTAGTGCACCAGGCCCTTGGGGAACACGAACATGTCGCCGGCGGCCAGGTCCTGCGTGTAGAGCTTGCCGGCCGTGTTGACGAAGCCGACGGAGAGCGCGCCGTCAAGGACGAGCAGCAGCTCGGCGGCGCGGGGGTGGGTGTGTGGCGGGTTCACAGATTCGGAGGGGAACTTGAGCATGGCGTAGGCCACACTTTGCCCATTGAGCGCAGGGAATTCCATCATGGTGGCCTTGGTCACCGTGAAGTTCTGCGCCCCCGGCATCGGCATCGGCATGGTAAAGTTGCGGCGGAAGCCGGTGTAGGTGAAGAAGTCGCCGGTGATGTTCATTGGTGGCATGCCGATCATGGAAGTCGGCACGATGAAGTCGCTGAGGATGTCCGGGTCGCCGGCCACGGCGGCCAACGGAGCCGAGGCCAGTGCAATCACCACCAACACCAAGGAGTAGTAGCAGTTGATGGAAGCCATTGGAAATGGATGTAGCTGCAAGCTAAGCTAACAGTTTAGCTTTGCTAACAGATTGATTAAGGCTGTGGTTGTGAGATGCGCTGAAGATGTTGAACGACTTGCTGTGTTAATTTATACAGAAGAGGTGGTCTAGTGATGTGAAGGAGTGTTGAGAAACCAAGGACGATGGATGCACATTGTGGAACAGCAAGCTGTAACCAGCTAGCGCTAATTGACAGTTCGACACGCATCTGAGGAAGAATTTACTGGCCGATGTTATGCAATTCTTGGTGTCTCCAAGCATATGGATATACCTTCAATGCAACGCGGAATTTATATTTGTTTCCATTATAATGGAAAATTTGGTGTGTTTCATCAAAAGAAATCCGAAGCGGTTTCATTCGATTTGTTGTGGATTGGATGATGTCCCTAAAAAAAAACTTGGGTGTGTGAGTGTGTTTCATTCCCAACTTCATTAATCTGAGAAATTTAAAAATGTAACAACAAAATATGCATGTAATTTGTCCAAAGTCCAAACACAAAAGTCTAACCTATGTATGTACTAGCAATTTACAATAACTTAAAAAAGTTTTTCTTTAAGTCTAGAATATGTAATGTATGAACAAACCAAACTAGCAGCGAGTCACCAAGTGGACCAATCCCAATCAGGCCATACAGCATATGATGACATCATTGAATATGTCAGCAATTAATCAACATGTTGCACGTAATGATTGTGAAATCATACTAACTACTAGAAGGGTTGGGTTTCTTCAAAATATTGGGTTTCTTCGAAAAACAATCACTCTGTTTCAAAATATAAGGTGTATTACTTTTTTGAGAAGTCAATCATTTTATGTTTGATCAAAATTGTAGAGAACTTTATCAAAATCCAAAATATCAAATCGGTATTTTTAAATTCGCCATGAAATGAATTTCCATACATTTTTTATATTGTGGTTGTCGATATTTTTCCTCTGAAATTGGTCGAAGTTAAAGAATTTGACTTTCTACAAAACTAATACCCCTTATATTTTGGAATCAATGGGATATTTAGTTTGACGGGTAGGGGAGATGATAGCGTGTGTTTTATATTTATTTATAATGTGGTGGTTGGTGGGCCTTTCGTGGTGTGATTATGTGTTACCTGCTAACCAGCCTATATTTACGTGGGGAAATTTCTGTGTCGGTGGTCGCATGAACTACTATTTTGGTGCTACAATATCGCATGGTGGCGCTTCATTTTACATGTGGTGGGAGGGTGCGTGGGATATTGATAGGTTTTTAAAGGCCGGTTGCTGCTGATTGGTTTGAAAAATCGTTGGCCCGGTCAAAATCATAAACCAAAATCAAAATTAAATACCTCGACTGAATGAAAGAGCTTCATAATTAGGAGACAATGCATTAAAAATATTGAATGGGAGAGCTTGAGAAAGTGTTGACTCGGTCAAAATTGGTTGACCTAATTCCAAATTGAATACCTCACTTGATTGCGAGACTTTAAAAAATTAGGAAATATAGTGTATAATAAAAAAGAATTGAATGAGAGAGCTTTGAAAAATTATTGACCTGGTCAAAATTTGGTAACCAAATTGTAATTGAAGACCTCAATTGAATGTAGGCTCTTTAAAGCTAGGGAGCTTAGTGTTACAGAGGATTGTGCAATTATTGTATACATACCACACTGTTGAAAGTATTTAAAAATATAATGTATTAATTTATAGTAGTAAAAGGTTTATATTCAAATGCAAATCATAGCTTTATATAAGGATTGAAATGCACCATTACTTCATTAACTCAAACTAATTGTTTGATCTGATAAGGGAAAAACAATAATGCTAGACCTACAAAGAATTTACAAAACGTTTTACTAACTTTTCAAACTAATTCTCTCTCTCCCCTCTGAATGGGGCTTGCTAACCACCACAACAGTAAAAGCTTTGTGCACAAAGACGCAACAAACAATATATATCGTAACGCAAAGATACAGTTAACTATTTCAAAAGTGCATTTAAAAAATTATATAAAGCTCCGAGTGGATTCACTGGGACTCGTACCCTCACCCTAAGGAAAATTCCAGCCTGACACTAATAAGACATGTGGTCACCAACTCACCATTCAATCCTCCTATAACGAATCTATCTCCCCGGATATGTGATTCCAACAACATGCAATTAGTGGGTTTTAGGGTCTCATTTGACAACGCTATGGTGGCGGCAGCGACACCCTTGAGAAACGTTGGCGCTCCTCTGGACAACGTTGACAAGCTGACGAGATTAGAGTTTGGTTGTGCACGTCGTCTCTTTGAGGAGGTGACGGAGACATTGTTCGCACACGAATACGTCGCCGTGTACCCTCGACACCGGGGGTGATGCACCACAACTCACATCGAAGGAGACCCACCGAAAGCGCGGTCGGGCGCTTTTGGAGACCCGAGACCCCATGTGCCCAGGAGGGACCCCGTCAGGGCACACGGCGGCTATGGGCTGCCCTAGGTCGGCTTGACCATCCCTAGGGCCTCGATGTTCGTCGCCCTGCAAAGAAGAACGAATGAAGAACGAGGAAGAAGAAGAACAAAGGGAAAAGATAAAAGTAAAGGTCAAAGTGGCAGATGATTTGTTCGATTGTGTGTTGTTCAATCGGCCATCACCTCTTGTCTATATAAGAGGCTGATGGACTTCTCGTACAATAAAAGGACTTTCCTAGCCATCCAAATTATCAAAACCTAACAAAGCACGGACTATTCACGACCTCCGGCCCGGCGGCTCTAGGCCCGGATGATTCAGACTATTCACGAACTCGTATTAGGATGATTTTTATATCAAAATCAACCGTTTCGAAGAGACACACAACTTTTCTGTTGAACACTTTTCGATCTGAGGCCATCTTGAGGGGGTTTCAAGCTGTTTTCTAAAGTCTGCAGCAGAAAAACTTGTCCGGACGTCCGGAACCTTGCCCGGATGGTCTTTACCCGGATCATCCGGGTCTACAACCAGATCATACGGCTTAAATTTTTAGCTTCTGTTGTTTGGGTCATTTATTTGGCCTCTGGCCAGATGATCTGGACCCCGGCCCGGATGGTCCGGCCACGCAGTGCTGCAGCGCGCAGTTTTGGCTGTAATGTTCACATACGATCTCGGATGGGGATGATTTTTATATCGAAATCATCTGTCTCGATGAGATGAATAACTTTCATGTTGAAACTTTTTACATCTGAGGCTTCCTTAATTATGTTCCATGCCATTCTTTAATCTGATGTCAACACAGCTAACTCCAAAATCATCATACCTTTTGCATCTGACCTCCGTTTTGGACCATCTTTATATCTACTTCGATCATCTTGAAGAGAGTCATCTAATGGTGACATGAAATCCTTTTTAACGTCATCTTGTTACAGCCTCAATTCACTCTTTGCGATCATGCCATTTTCGAGCGTCAACACATGTCCCCCTGTTTTTCGGCAAACCTAGCATTGCCGAAAAATAACTTGTATCGTGTTGGTTCTAAGGACGATGTCAACACTCCATCGGCCATTTATATGTGCTTAGGACGATAATTTCATATCGGCCACGTCTTTGCTTAGGGCGGTAGTTATATATCGGCCACTTTGATTAGCATCAAAATACAGCTAATCGAATGTATGGTGATGAAGTAAAACCCTTGCATGATGTAAGAAGTTATATTGCGTCCATGGATCAAAATAAGTCGATGGAGGGTAACCAGTCATACCTGAAGATGTATTCCATGTCATCGACATCAATGGCATAGTTCGAGAATGTGGATAATGTGTGCACCAAAGACGTTGAAACCTTCGGCTTGGTTATTCATAATTTTCACTCTTTTCCTACTTTACCTTTGTTGCACTTCTTGCAATGAAAGCTTGCACATCATTCTTGTTTTGAGTACTTCCTTTGGGAACCCATGCCATGTTTCTGTTTTCAAGCTCTTGTGCACTAAATTTTTGTAATTTCTTCTTTTGCCAATACGATAAGGCGAGTGAGCGTTCCGGCTGTTATTTTGTTTGAACTAATGACAATTCTTGTTTTACCTTGTGCACTTTCAACTTCTTCCATTCAGATTTGGCACTTGATTGACTTTCCTTGGTGTCTTTTGTTGCGAATGTCAACACTTTAATTGGCTCTTTTTCATTTGAGATCATATATGAAGCAACACACTTACGACCATCTTTTTTAATGCGATAGACTTGCTCAACCACCTCCTTATCCTTTCTTATGCTCCGGACCGATTCTTTTTTAGTGAAACGGTCTTTAACATATGGTTGTTTATTGTGGGCCTTTTTGTAGCTGCATGATCTTTGTGAGATCGTCTAAAATAAGATGGAGGATGTGCACTTGAATCATACCTGTCCGATGAATTTACATGAGCATAGGGAGGCATCCACGGCATTGGCATTGGCATTGGCGGCCCGAAATAAGGATATGAATATGTTGCATTGAAATTTTCCCTTTGCCAATACCGTGTTGGGGAACGTAGCATGCAATTTCAAAAAAATTGGAAGCATTTGACAACGCGGTTGATATAGTCGAACTTCTTCTAGCTCCGACCGATCAAGTACCGAACGTACGGCACCTCCGAGTTCTGCACACATTCAGCTCGATGACATCCCACGCCCTCTTGATCCAGCAAGATGTCGAGGAAGTAGATCAGTTCCGTCAGCACAACAGTGTGGTGACGATGATGGTGAAGTGATCCGCGCAGGACTTCGCCTAAGCACCGCGAGAATATGACCGGGGTGTAAATAGTGGAGGGGGGCGCCGCACACGGCTAACAATTGATGTTATGTGTTCTAGGCGCCCCCTTCCCCACATATATATAGGTGGGAGGGGAAGGGAAGAGGCCAGCAGGCGCCCAAGTGCTGGCCGCCGGCCACCTTGGGGCTTCCTTGCCATGCGCCCGATGCCATATTTGACGGAGCGGGGAAGGAAAGAGGGGGGGGGAGAAGGAAGTGGGAATCCTAATCCACACTTGCCTTTCTCCCTTTCCCTTTCCTTCTCCATCCCTGGCCGGCCCATATATGGGGTGCACCAGCCCCTTGTGGATGGTGCGTTCCCCTCTTGGCCCATAAGGCCCATATCTTTTGTCGGGGGTGCCCGAAACCCCTTCCAGTGACTCGATAAGTACCCGGTACCCCCCGGAACACTTCTGGTGTCCGAATACCATCGTCCTATATATCAATCTTTACCTCTCGACCATTTCAAGACTCTTCGTCATGTCCGTCATCTCATCCGGGACTCCGAACAATATTCAGTCACCAAATCACATAACTCATATAATACTATATCGTCATCGAACGTTAAGCATGCGGACCCTACGGGTTCGAGAACTATGTAGACATGACCGAGACACCTCTCCGGTCAATTACCAATAGCGGAACCTGGATGCTCATATTGGTTCCCACATATTCTATGAAGATCTTTATTGATCAAACCATTATGACAACATACGTTATTCCCTTTGTCCATCGATATGTTACTTGCCCGAGATTCGATCGTCGGTATCTTCATACCTAGTTCAAT
The DNA here is from genome assembly GCF_018294505.1 of Triticum aestivum. Classification (NCBI taxonomy): domain Eukaryota; kingdom Viridiplantae; phylum Streptophyta; class Magnoliopsida; order Poales; family Poaceae; genus Triticum; species Triticum aestivum. The sequence goes on along the minus strand of NC_057807.1, from coordinate 499,536,308 downwards.
CTCGTTATCGGCAAGTCTCTTTACTCGTTCCATAATACATCATCCATTAGTCACTTTGCTTGCAAGGCTTCTTATGATGTGTATTACCGAGAGGGCCTAGAGATACCTTTCCGATACTCGGAGTGACAAATCCTAATCTCGATCTATGCCAACCCACAAACACCTTTGGAGATACCTGTAGAGCATCTTTATAATCACCCAGTTATGTTGTGATGTTTGATAGCACAGAAGGCATTCCTCCGGTACCCGGGAGTTGCATAATCTCATAGTCAAAGGAATATGTATTTGACATGAAGAAAGCAATAGCAATAAAACTGAACGATCATAATGCTAAGCTAACGGATGGGTCTTGTCCATCACATCATTCTCCTAATGATGTGATCCCATTCATCAAATGACAACACGTGTCTATGATTAGGAAACTTAACCATCTTTGATTAACGAGCTAGTCTAGTAGAGGCTTACTAGGGACACGGTGTTTTGTCTATGTATCCACACATGTATCAAGTTTCCGGTTAATACAATTCTGGCATGAATAATAAAAAATTATCATGATATAAGAAAATATAAAATAACAACTTTATTATTGCCTCTACGGCATATTTCCTTCAGTCTCCCACTTGCACTAGAGTCGATAATCTAGTTCACATCGCTATGTAATTTAACACCAATAGTTCACATCTTTATGTGATTAACACCCATAGTTCACATCACCATGTGACCAACACCCAAAGGGCTTACTAGAGTCAATAATCTAGTTCACATCGCTATGTGATTAACACCCAAAGAGTACTAAGGTGTGATCATGTTTTGCTTGTTAGAGAAGTTTAGTCAACGGGTCTGCCACATTCAGATTCGTATGTATTTTGCAAATTTCTATGTATACAATGCTCTGCATGGAGCTACTCTAACTAATTGCTCCCACGTTCAATACATATCTAGAAGACTTAGAGTCATCTAGATCAGTGCCAAAGATTGCATCGATGTAACTCTTTACGACGAACTCTTTCTCACCTCCATAACCGAGAAACATTTACTTAGTCCTCTTTAAGGTAACTGAGGATAATTTTGACCGTTGTCCAGTGATCTATTCCTGGATCACTATTGTACCCCTTACCGAACTCATGGCAAGGTACACAATAGGTTTTGTACCCAACATGGCATGCTTTATAGAACCTATGGCTAAGGCATAGGGAATGACTTTCATTCTCTCTTTATCTTCTGTCGTGGTCGGGTTTTGAGTCTTTACTCAACTTCACACCTTACAATACAGGCAAGAACTCCTTCTTTGACTGATCCATTTTGAACTCCTTCAAAATCTTGTCAAGGTATGTACTCATTGAAAGTCTTAATAAGCGTCTTGATCTATCTCTATAGATCTTGATGCACAATATGTAAGCAGCTTCACCGAGGTCTTTCATTGAAAAGTTCTTATTCAAGTATCCTTTTATGCTATCCAGAAATTCTATATCATTTCCAATCAATAATATGTTGGGAAACGTAGCATGCAATTTCAAAAAAAATCCTACGCTCATGCAAGATCTATCTAGGAGATGCATAGCAACGAGAGGGGGAGAGTGTGTCCACGTACCCTCATAGACCAAAAATGAAAGTGTTAACTTAATGCGATTGATGTAGTCGAACGTCTTCTCCAATCAACCGATCAAGTACCGAATGTATGACACCTCCGAGTTCTGCACACGTTCAGCTCGATGACGTCCCTCGAACTCTTGATCCAGCATAGTGTCGATGGAGTCGATGAGTTCCGTCAGCACGACGGCGTGATGACGGTGTTGGTGATGTGATCCGTGCAGGGCTTCGCCTAAGCACTACGATGATACTATCGGAGGAGTAAACGATGGAGGGGGGCACCGCACACGGCTATGACAATTGTTGTTCCTTTGGGGTGCCTCGTGCCCCCGTATATAAAGGAGGAGGGAGGAGGCCGGCCACCAAGGGCGCGCGCCATGGGGGGAGTCCTACTAGGACTCCACTCCTAGTAGGATTTGGCCCCCCTTTTTTTCCTTCTTTCCGGATGGGAAAAGGGGAAGGGAGAGGGAACCGGAGAAGGAAAGGGAGGCATGCCCCCTCCCCTAGTCCAATCGGACTCCCTATGGGAGGGGAGCGTGACCACCCCTTGTGGGATGCCTCCCCTCTACCCTATGGCCCATGTAGGCCCAATAATTTTCTGGGGGGTTCCGGTAACCTCCCGGTACTCCGAAAACATCTGAAACTTTTCGAGACCATTCCGGTGTCCGAATGTAACCTTCCAATATATCAATCTTTATCTCTCGACCATTTCGAGACTCCTCGTCATGTCCATGATCTAATCTAGGACTCTGAACATCCTTCGGTCACCAAAACACATAACTCATATAATACCAATCGTCATTGAACGTTAAGAGTGCGGACCCTACGGGTTCGAGAACTATGTAGACATGACCGAGACACCTCTCCGTTCAATAACCAATAGCGGAACCTGGATGCTCATATTGGCACCCACATATTCTATGAAGATCTTTATCGGTCGAACCGCAGTGTCAACATAGCTATTCCCTTAGTCATCGGTATGTTACTTGCCCGAGATTCGATCGTCGGTATCTCTATACCTAGTTCAATCTTGTTACCGGCAAGTCGCTTTACTCGTTCCATAATACATCATCTCGTAACTAACTCATTAGTCACATTGCTTGCAAGGCTTCATATGATGTGCATTACCGAGAGGGCCCAGAGATACCTCTCCGATGCTAGGGGTGAAAAATCCTAATCTCGATCTATGCCAACCCAACAAATACCTTCGGAGATACCTGTAGAGCATCTTTGTAATCACCCAGTTACGTTGTGACGTTTGATAGCACACAAAGCATTCCTCCGGTGTCCGGGAGTTGCATAATCTCATAGTCGGAGGAATATATATTTGACACGAAGAAAGCAGTAGCAATAAAACTGAACGATCATTATGCTAAGCTAACAGATGGGTCTTGTCCATCACATCATTCCACTAATGATGTGATCCCATTATCAAATGACAACTCATGTCCATGGCTAGGAAACTTAACCATATTTTGATCAACGAGCTAGTCAAGTAGAGGCATACTAGGGACACGTAGTTTTGTCTATGTATTCACACATGTATCAAGTTTCTGGTTAGTACAATTCTAGCATGAATAATAAACATTTATCATGAATAAGTAAATATAAAATAACAACTTTATTATTGCCTCTAGGGCATATTTCCTTCAGTCTCCCACTTGCACTAGAGTCAATAATCTAGATTACATTTCAACGAATCTAACACCCATGGAGTCTTGGTGCTGGTCATGTTTTGCTCATGGAAGAGGCTTAGTCAACGGGTCTGCAACATTCAGATCCGTATGTATTTTGCAAATCTCTATGTCTCCCTCCTTGACCAAATCTCGGATAGAGTTGAAGCGCCTCTTGATAGTTTGGTCTTTTTGTGAAATCTGGATTCCTTCGCCAAGGCAATTGCTCCAGTATTATCACAAAAGATTTTTATTGGACCCGATGCACTAGGTATTACACCGAGATCGGATATGAACTCCTTCATCCAGACTCCTTCATTTGCTGCTTCCGAAGTAGCTATGTACTCCGCTTCACACGTAGATCCCACCACGACGCTCTAGTTGGAACTACACCAACTGACAGCTCCATCATTCAATAAAAATACGGATCTGGATTGTGACTTAGAGTCATCCGGATCAGTGTCAAAGCTAGCGTTGACGTAACCATTTATGACAAGCTCTTCGTCACCTCCATAAACGAGAAACATATCCCTAGTCCTTTTCAGGTGCTTTAGGATGTTCTTGACTGTTGTCGGGTGATCCACTCCTGGATTACTTTGGCACCTCCCTGCTAAACTTATAGCAAGGCACACATCAGGTTTGGTACACAGCATAGCATACATGATAGAACCTATGGCTGAGGCATAGGGAATGACTTTCATTTTCTCTCTATCTTCTGAAGTGGTCAGGCATTGAGTCTGACTCAACTTTACACCTTGTAATACAGGCAAGGACCTTTTCTTTGACTGATCCATTTTGAACTTCTTCAAAACTTTATCAAGGTATGTGCTTTGTGAAATTCCTATCAAGCGCCTCGATCTATCTCTATAGATCTTGATGCCTAATATGTAAGCAGCTTCACCGAGGTCTTTCATTGAAAACTCTTGTTCAAGTATCCTTTTATGCTATCCAGAAATTCTACATCATTTTCAATCAACAAAATGCCATCCACATATAATATTAGAAATACTATAGAGCTCCCACTCACTTTCTTGTAAATACAGGCTTCTCCAAAAGTCTGTATAAAACCATATGCTTTGATCACCTCATCAAAGCATTTATTCCAACTCCGAGATGCTTGCACCAGCCCATAAATGGATCGCTGAAGCTTACACACTTTGTTAGCACCTTTAGGATTGACAAAACCTTCTGGTTGCATCATATACAACTCTTCTTTAAGAAACCCATTAAGGAATGCAGTTTTGACATCCATTTGCTAGATTTCAAAATCATAAAATGCGGAAATTGCTAACATGATTCGGACAGACTTAAGCATTGCTATGGGTGAGAACATCTCATCATAGTCAACTCCTTGAACTTGTCGAAAACCCTTTGCAACAAGTCGAGCTTTATAGACAGTAACATTACCATCAGCGTCAGTCTTCTTCTTGAAGATCCATTTATTTTCTATGGGTCGCCGATCATCGGGCAGATCCACCAAAGTCCACACTTTGTTCTCATACATGGATCCTATCTCAGATTTCATGGCCTCAAGCTATTTATCGGAATCTGGGCTCATCATAGCTTCTTCATAGTTCATAGGTTCATCATGGTCAAGCAACATGACTTCCAGGACAGGATTACCGTACCACTCTGGTGCGGATCGTGCTCTGCCAGACCTACGAGGTTCTGTAGCAACTTGATATGTAGTTTCATGATCTTTATCATTAACTTCCTCTCTAGTTGGTGTAGGCATCACGGGAACAGATTTCTCAGATGAGCTACTTTCCAAATTGAGAGCAGGTACAATTACCTCATCAAGTTCTACTTTCCTCCCACTCACTTCTTTCGAGATAAACTCCTTCTCTAGAAAGGTTCCATTCTTAGCAACAAAAATCTTGCCTTCGGACTTGTGGTAGAAGGTGTAACCAATTGTTTCCTTAGGGTATCTTGTGAAGACACATTTTTCCGATTTGGGTTCGAGCTTATCGGGCCAAAGCCTTTTGACATAAGCATCACATGCCCAAACTTTAAGAAACGACAGCTTAGGTTTGTTGCCAAACCATAGTTCATACGGTGTCGTCTCAAAGGACTTTGACGGTGCCATGTTTAAAGTGAATGCAGTCGTCTCTAATGCATAACCCCAGAACAATAGTGGTAAATCGGTAAGAGACATCATAGATCGCACCATATCCAATAAAGTGCGTTACGACATTCGGACACACCATTACGCTGTGGTGTTCCAAGTGGCGTGAGCTATGAAACTATTCCACATTGTTTTAAATGAAGGCCAAACTCGTAACTCAAATATTCTCCTCCATGACCAGATCATAGAAATTTTATTTTCTTGTTACGATGATTCTCCACTTCACTCTGAAATTCTTTGAACTTTTCAAATGGTTCAGACTTGTGTTTCATTAAGTATATATACTCATATCTGCTCAAATCATCTGTGAAGGCCAGAAAATAACGATACCCGCCACGAGCATCAACACTCATTGGACCACATACATCGGTATGTATTATTTCCAATAAGTCACTAGCTCGTTCCATTGTTCCGGAGAACGTAGTTTTAGTCATCTTGCCCATAAGGCACGGTTCGCAAGTATCAAATGATTCATAATCAAGTGATTCCAAAAGTCCATCTTTATGGAGTTTCTTCATGCGCTTTACACCTATATGACCCAAATGGCAGTGCCACAAAATAAGTTGCACTATCATTATCAACTTTGCACCTTTTGGCATCAATATTATGAATATGTGTATCATCACGATCAAGATTCAACAGAAATAGACCACTCTTCACGGGTGCATGATCATAAAAGATATTACTCATATAAATAGATCAACCATTATTCTCTGATTTAAATGAATAACCGTCTCGCACTAAACAAGATCCAGATATAATGTTCATGCTCAATGCTGGCACCAAATAACAATTATTCAGGTCTAAAACTAATCCCGAAGGTAGACGTAGAGGTAGCGTGCCGACGACGATCACATCAACCTTGGAACCATTTCTGACGCTCATCGTCACCTCATCCTTTGCCAATCTTCGTTTAATCCGTAGTCCCTGCTTTGAGTTACAAATATGAGCAATGCTAACCCACAAGTATAGGGGATCGCAACAGTTTCCGAGGGTAGAGTATTCAACCCAAATTTATTGATTCGACACAAGGGGAGCCAAAGAATATTCTCAAGTATTAGCAGTTGAGTTGTCAATTCAACCACACCTGAAAGACTTAATATCTCCAGAAAAGTATTTAGTAGCAAAGTAGTATGGAAGTAACGGTGACGGTAGCAAAAGTAACAGTAGCAGTTTTGTAGCAATCATAATAGTGGCAACGGAGAAGTAACTTAGCAAAGATCAATATGTGAAGAGCTCGTAGGTAATGGATCAATGATGGATAATTATGTCAGATGTAATTCATCATCTAACGGTTATAACGTATGGTGACATAGAACTAGCTCTAGTTCATCAATGTAATGTAGGCATGTATTCCGAATATAGTCATACGTGCTTATGGAAAAGAACTTGCATGACATCTTTTGTCCTACCCTCGCCTGGCAGCGGGGTCCTATTGGAAACTAAGGGATATTAAGGCCTCCTTTTAATAGAGTACCGGACCAAAGCATTAGCACTTGGTGAATACATGAACTCCTCAAACTACGGTCATCACCGGGAAGTGTCCCGACTATTGTCACTCCGGGGTTTGCCGGATCATAACATGTAGTAGCTAGGTGACTGTAACTTGCAAGATAGGATCAAGAACTCACATATATTCATGAAAATATAATAGGTTCAGATCTGAAATCATGGCACTCGGGCCCTAGTGACAAGATTAAGCATGGCAAAGTCATAGCAACATCAATCTTAGAACATAATGGATACTAGGGATCAAAGTCATAACAAGCCTACGATGGAATTACCCACGCACGGCGATGAGCATCATGAAATTGGTGATGGAGGATGGTTGATGATGACGATGGCAACGGATTCCTCTCCCCGGAGGCCCGAACGGACTCTAGATCAGCCCTCCGGAGGAAGAACAGGGCTTGGCGGTGGCTCCGTATCGTAAAACACGATGAATCCTTCTCTTTGATTATTTTCTCCACGAACGTGAATATATAGAGTTGGAGTTGAGGTCGGTCGAGGTCTAGGGGGCACACGGGGCAGGGGGCATGCCCTCCACCCTCGTGGACAGGGTGTGGGCCCCTTCTATTGCTTCTTTCGCCAATATTTTTTATTAATTCCAAAATGTGACTCTGTGAAGTTTCAGGTCATTCAGAGAACTTTTATTTCTTCACAAAAATAACACCATGGCAATTCTGCTGAAAACAGCGCCAGTCCAGGTTAGTTCCATTCAAATCATGCAAGTTAGAGTCCAAAACAAGGGCAAAGGTGTTTGGAAAAGTAGATACACTGGAGACAGGAGACGTATCAACTCCCCCAAGCTTAAACCTTTGCTTGTCCTCAAGCAACTCAGTTCACAAATTGAAAGTGATAAAGAAAAAAACTTTTACAAACTCTGTTTGATCTTATTGTTGCAAATATGTAAAGCCAGCATTCAAGTTTTCAGCAAAGATTATAAACTAACCACATTCACAATAACATTTAGGTCTCACATTTACTCAAATCAATGGCATAATCAACTAGCGAGCAATAATAATAAATCTTGGATGACAACACTTTCTCAAGATAATGATAATATGATATAACAAGATGGTATCTCACTAGCCCTTTCTGAGACTGCAAAACATAAATGCAGAGCACCCCTAAAGAACAAGGACTGACTAGACATTGTAATTCATGGTAAAAGAGATCCAGTCACAGTCATACTCAATGTAAATTAATAACAATGCATACAAATGACAGCGGTGCTCTCCAACTGGTGCTTTTTTATAAGAGGATGATGACTCAACATAAAAGTAAATAGATAGGCCCTTCACAGAGGGAAGCAGGGATTTGCATAGGTGCCAGAGATCGAGTTTTGAAACAGAGATAAATAATATTTTGAGCGACATACTTTCATTGTTAACATAACAACCAAGAGATCTTGATATCTTCCATGCTACATACATTATAGGCGGTTCCCAAACAGAATGGTAAAGTTTATACTCCCCCCACCAATGAGCACTGGTCCGAAACAATGGGTACCGTCCAGCTAACAACAGTCCTGGGGGGAGTTCTGTTTGCAATTATTTTGATTTGATTTGAGCATGGGACTGGGCATCCTGGTTACCAGCCATTTTCTCGTGAATGACGAGCGGAGTCCACTCATCGTGATAATAACCCACCTAGCATGGAAGATATAGACAACCCTAGTTGATACATGAGCTATTCGAGCATATAAAATAGAATTTCATTTGAAGGTTTAGAGTTTGGCACATACAAATTTACTTGGAACGGCAGGTAAATACCGCATATAGCAGTGGCCATCACGAACTGCAACATCGTCCTAGCGGATTTGGATGAGCTAGAGAATAAAAGAAGCTTGTCAACCCCCAAAATGAACTTCAGATGCATCCTGAAGGCACATCTGTTGACACTGCTCAAATACCAAAAACTATATTGGAAAAAGCACTGCACTATTCGTTGGATCAAATTCGGAGATAAAAACTCAAAAAAAATTCAAGCAGTGGCCACGGAGTGTTATCGCAAGAACAATATCTCTTCTTTTAAGATTGATGATGGCACGCTGGTTGACAATCATCCTGCCAAAGAGGCCCTTTTATTTCAAACCTACAAGACCCGTCTTGGGACGGTTTCCCCCTCGGACATGAAATTTGATCTTCCATCCCTCATTCCTCGCGCGACCAATCTCCATCAGCTTACCACTCCTTTCACTCATGATGAAGTCGATAACGTCGTCAAGGGTATGCCTCCTGACCGTGCACCTGGACCAGATGGTTTTAGTGGGGACTTTTTGAAGGCATGTTGGCCCATCGTTCGGCATGACTTCTATACACTATGTGATCAATTCTATGAAGGTACGCTGGACGTGACAGGTATCAATGATGGTCTCATCCTCATACCAAAGATCAACTCCCTCGAGACGGTTAACGACTACAGGCCTATAACATTGCTAAACTGATGCCTCAAGTTACTTACCAAACTGTTGGCCGAAAGACTTCAACGTGTCATCCTCACCCTTATCCACCGTAATCAATATGGATTTATCAAGGGGCGCACTATCCAAGACTGTCTTGCATGGGCATACTAATATCTATACCAATGTCAAAGTTTGGCTTGGCCAATCATTCTCCTTAAGTTAGATTTTGCCAAAGCGTTTGACACGATTGCACATGAGCCAATGATTCGCATTATGCAACAAATGGGATTTAATGATAAGTGGATTTCTTGGATCAAGTGCCTCTTCTCCTCGGGCCGCTCGTCCGTCCTTCTTAATGGTGTCCTTGGCCGGTAATTCCTTTGCCGTTGTGGTGTAAGGCAAGGCGACCCTTTGTCCCACATCATCTTTGTCCTCGCAGCTGAGTTATTACAAGCCGCAGTAAATGATGCTTTCCGATGTGGAGATCTCCTCCTGCCCTTCCCTTGCAACGGGCAACATGACTACCCAGTGATTCAATACGCGGACGACACCCTCCTTGTTTTGCCGGCTTGCCCGCGTCAAGCTCTCCATGTTAAGGAAATTCTTTCTGACTATGCGTCCTCCATTGGCCTCGAGATTAATTTTCATAAGTCCACGCTCATACCAATCAACCTTGACGCAAACACCACAACTGGACTAGCCAATATCTTTGGGTGCAATGTAGGCACGATGCCTTTCACCTATCTTGGCCTTCCGCTTGGCACTACCAAGCCCACCATCCATGAGTTCATGCCCTTAGTTTGCAAAATGGAGCGTCGCCTCACTACCACGATCGCCATGATGTCTTATGGGGGGCGTCTTTCCTGGATCAATGCTTCTGTCACCTCCCTTCTCGTGTTTGCCATGTGCACGCTCAAGTTCCCTCCGAAACTGATTGAGATTTTTGACAAGATTAGAAGGAGATGTCTCTGGACAAAGAAAACTGAGCAAGGTGACAAGTGCAATTCACTGGCATCTTGGGATCTGGTCTGCAAACCCAAGAGCAAAGGTGGGTTAGGTGTGATTGATATTAAAATCCACAATGAAGCTCTCTTGCTGAAGTTTCTGCATAAGTTCTATAACAAGCTTGACGTTCCATGGGTTAATATGCTTTGGGATAATTAGTATGTCAGCCAAGTACCACATGCGGTGGATTCGGTCAAATCTTTTTGGTGGAAAGATATCCTAAAGTTAACACCCATCTACCGAGGAATTTCGCATGTCCAGGTGGTTGATGGCTTGACCACGTTGCTCTGGAAGGACTTGTGGTCAAACGACGTGCTCCAATCATCGCACCCACGTGCCTTCTATTTTGCTATGCATGAGGACATGACGGTCGCTAACTTCCGGGCCACCACAGATTTGCATGAAACCTTTCACCTACCGCTGTCTCCTCTGGCCCTTAGTGAGGTGCAGGATATCCAATAGGCTTCGTCCGAAATATACCCCTCAACAACAACGACTGACATCTGGCATTATACATGGGGCGCTGCTGAATATAGACCGAAAGACTACTACAACAATTTCTTTCATGCTACAACAACTCATCTTGCCTTTCGGCTTCTTTGGAAATCAAACTATACGATGAAGATCAAAGTGTTCGGATGGTTACTGCTGCATGATAGGCTCAATACACTTGACATGCTTCGGAGGAGATACTATAACATTGGCGATGATTTTACATGTCTTCTCTATGGGCAAAATATTGATGAGACTCTTGAGCATATGGTTTTCACTTGCCAGTTCAGTGAGAGGTGTTGGGCCAAGCTGCATATTGACTGGCATGGTTTTCAAAACAGGTTCACCGCACTCCAAAACGCACAAATAGATTGGCCCAATCCTTTCTTCATTGAAGTATTCTTCACTGCTACCTGGAGCCTGTGGAAAGAAAGAAATAACAAACACTTCAGAGGTATTGCCCCAAGCATTACATGTTGGTTTGCTCGCTTCAAGGAGGATCTGAGACTTCTGCAACATAGAGTTAAGGTGGCACGTAGAGCTGCCCTGCTCTCTTATTGTGACACACTTAGTTGAGTCCTTTTTCTGTTTCCTACTCTTGTAACATACATTTAGCCTAGTGCTTACCAATGGATATGGAGTAGTTGCCCACCCCTGGTGGTAACACCAGGAGTGGAGATGATGTGTGTGAGTGGTATGTCTATGTAAACGCCCTATTTATATAGATATATGAAAATACAGTGGGAGTTCTCTCCCACTGTCAATTCCCTCAAAAAAATACCGCATATAGGTAGGTATGATGGACTCATATGGAATAACTTTGGGGTTTATGGAAGTGGATGCACAAGCAGTATTCCAGCTTAGTACAAGTGAAGGCTAGAAAGAGACGAGAGCGACAACAGTCATGAACATGTATTAGGATTAACCAACAATGAGTGCAAGCATGAGTAGGATAATCACCATGAACATAAATATCATGGAGGCTATGTTGATTTTGTTTCAACTACATGGGTAAACATGTGCTAAGTCAAGCCACTCGAACCATTCAAAGGAGGATACCACCCTATCATACCACATCACAACCATTTTAGTGAAATGTTGGCACGCAAGGTAAACCATTATAAACTCCTAGCTAATTAAGCATGGCATGAATAACTATAATCTCTAGTTGTCATTGCAAACATGTTTCATTCATAATAGGCTGAATCAGGAACGATGAACTAATCATATTTACAAAAACAAGATAGGTCGAGTTCATACCAGCTTTTCTCATCTCAATCATTTTATCATATATCATTATTATTGCCTTTTACTTGCATGACCGAACGGTGTGGATACTAATAATAGTGCACGTGCATTGGACTAAGCTGGAATCTGCAAACGTTTAATTCAAAGGAGAAGACAAGGTAATATGGGCTCTTGGTTAGATCAACAATAATGCATACGAGAGCCACTCATCATTTTCATCGTGGTCTTCTCCTCTCGGCCCCCAAAGAAAAGAAAAGAAATTCTAAGAATGAGAAAAACTATTTACACGGGAAATCTCCCAACAAGCAAAAGAAGAACGACAAATCTTTTTGAGTTTTCTTTTTAATATTACTACTACAAGCTTGGAAAATAAACTAGCTAAAAGTTACAACTATTTTTTTTGGTTTTTCTCAAGGTTTTTCAAACACACAAGAAGAAAGTAAGAACAGAAAATAAACTAGCATGGATAGTACAATGAAAAAGTATGAACACCGACAACTAGAATGAGTGTGTGAACATGAATATAATGTCGGTGAGAAATATGTACTCCCCCAAGCTTAGGCTTTTGGCCTAAGTTGGTCTAAGCCCACAGATCAAAGTGGTCCTCTCCGGTGTACTGAGGAGGGTCCTCGGGGTGCCACTGGTTAGCGAGCTCATGCAGATCCCATTGATAAATAGACTCCTGATATGGATCAAGAGATGGCTCAGGCTCAGGCTCTAGGGCTCGTGTCAGCTCCCAGTATGCATAAATGTCATCGGGCATGATGAGGTATGTGTTGTTCACACTAGTCGTGGATGAAGTCAGTGATGCCTCCGCCGTGCGAGGAAGATTGTACTTGGGCTTTTATTTTCTTCATTCTGCTTTTCCTTCAAGTTTCGGCTCGAGGAGCCTCTCAACAATATCTTCAACATTTTCTTCCTCTGAAAAATTTCTGAAATTTTTAGTGACTCAAAATAAAAGTGAACCAAACTCAACAAGATTAATAGCAACTACTCCCACAAGTGCCTAGAGGCTATATCATGCATTAAAACTACTTTGGACCATATAAATTTGACATGCAAGCTCAAGAACAGGGTCACCTTAGCAACAAAAATTTGCAATAAATAAAGCACTAGAACAAAAACTAATTGAACCATTGGAGAAGTCACATACCGAAGAACAATCTCCCAAAGCAGTTTTGTGAATGGAGCTTTGAGCAAGGAGATCGAAAACGGCAGCAAAACGAGCAAGAACACGGGTTTGAGCTACGAGATGATTTTTTTGGAGGAAGACGAAGTATGTGGGTGCTGGAATAAGTGGAGGGGGCCACGTGGGGCCCACGAGGCAGGGGGCGCGCCCAGGGGGGTAGGGCGCCCTCCACCCTCGTGATCAAACGATGACCCCCTGGTGTGTTCTAAGTGCCAGAAATTCTCAAATATTCTACAAAAAATCATACTCAATTTTCAGGGCATTTGGAGAACTTTTATTTTCGGGGTATTTTTTTATTGCACGGATAATTCAGAAAACAGATAGAAAATACTATTTTTATTTTATTTAAACTAAATAACAGAAAGTAAAAGGCTGGTACAGAGAGTTGTGCTTTTCTAACTTCATCCATCTCATGCTCATCAAAAGGAATCCACTAACAAGGTTGATCAAGTCTTGTTAACAAACTTCTTTCGAAAATCATGAAACCGAAGAATTTTCGAATAACACTATGTTACCTCAACGGGGATATGCATGTCCCCAACAATAAGAATATCATATTTCTTTTTGACAGTGTAGGAAGAGGGAATTCAAAACCTCCAATAGTAATAGTTGAATTTTTTCCAATAGAATTGATACTATGAACTTGAGGTTGTTTCTTCGGAAAGTGTACCGTATGCTCAACACTAACATGAAAAGTGACATTGCCTTTGTTGCAATCAATAACAGCCCCTGCAGTATTCAAAAAGGGTGTACCAAGGATGATCGACATACTGTCGTCCTCGGGAATATCAAGAATAATAAAGTCTGTTAAAATAGTAACGTTTGCAACCACAACAAGCACATCCTCACAAATATCGATGGGTATAGTAATTGATTTATCGGCCATTTGCAAAGAGATTTCAGTAGGTGTCAACTTATTCAAATCAAGTCTACGATACAAAGAGAAAGGCATAACACTAACACCGGCTTCAAGATCACATAAAGCAGTTTTAACATAGTTTCTTCAAGATCACATAACACTAACACCTCTTCACTGGTCACCGTCGATTGCTAGCAGAGAGTGCCCCGACCCCTCAACACGCTCCGCCTCTGAGCTCGCCGACGTCGCACTCACTACATGCCTTGCCGTGACTCCGCAACGTCGTAGCCGGCCCGTTGCAGCACCAAGAGCTCTCGCACATAGCATCCATGCCGGAAAAGTTCCAACACACCGTGCCCACGCAAGCTCTGCACGTAACATCCACGCCGGTCAATCCTAGCATCCGACCATGTCGGTTGCAGCATCCTGTCGACGAGAGAGCATGGCGTCGAGTATCTTGCAGCCCCCTCCCCCCGACTCAAAGGTTGTAGCTCCCGGCGTCGTCAGTTCCAGCAAATTGTCGCGCCGATCACAATTTGTAGTCTTGTAGGTCCTAGCAAAACCATCTCCCGGTCACAGCTTCGTCACATGAAGGTTGAAAACACGTGAAGGATAAGGAAGGAAGCAACGCGGGCGGTGTGGGTGGACCCCAACCAAACACGTGGCTGCGTGGGGAGGAACTGCGACCGGCGCAAGCCCTAGCCGGTTGCCCGATTAGAATCGTTTACCATTTCATAAACCCAAAAAATTAGGAAAAAAGAGTTTCTTCCAAAAGGTGACCCTAGGAAAGCAGTCTCACCGGCCACCACGTGACGGGCAGAACGCTCCTCCCCTCTTGAGCCTCCGAGTTTGGCTTCTCCCACACGCTCATCTTCTCTCCTCCCTCCCTTCTCTGCGTGAGAGCGTCGCGTCCAAACCCTCCCCCGGCGCCCGCCATGGCGAGGCCGCAGCAGGAGGCTATCGACACCTTCATCAGCATCACCGGGGCCGACGAGGCCGTCGCCATCCGCAAGCTCGAGGTATCGCCCAAGTCCCCTCCCCTCCTCTTCCTACCCAGTTATTTGGTTCAGGTGCCCGCCCAATCTAGCGCAATCGGCTGGGCTCGCGCGGCGGATTTGGTTGCGCTGGGTATGGATCGCTCGGTGCTAGGTTTTAGTTCACTTGTTTGGGCCGGGGAAGGGGTCTGCGCGTGGTTGGTTGAGGTGGCCCGATTTGTTGGCGAATCCCTGCGTCGCTGTTCTGCTAGTGCAGTTATGGAATAGAATTACCTCAGCAGTCTTGTGGCCTGTCTTTGTCCCCTTGCTGCCTTCCTTTACTCAAAGTGGTGTGGTTTTTGTAAGAGCCCAATTTGGTCACATAACCCCCTCCCAAATTGCAGTTACTGCTCCAGACGAATTGTTTGGCGGCCTTTAGATGGAAAAATGTGGCGTGGGGTTCACTAATCTAAAAAAAAAACAGAATTGCTTGGCTCATCTCGATGCTAGGCTCATCTGGATTTGGTGGATTCCCCCCTGTACTTGTTCGTCTAGGTTCATAACTAAAATAGGAATTCCACAAGCAGGTGCTACATTGTAATTTCCTAATGACCTTATTGACTATGTTTGGTCTCATCCAGTTGTGCTAGACTTGATAATTTGATATTTCCAAAGTTTAACTCAGAGCACACATACCAGTTGGGGTACCATGTTATCTTGAAATGGTCATCTTATTTCTGAAATCACTCTGTGAATGCGCGTGGTTCGCAAATCTTCTAGGGCATCGCCTCCAAATTGATTGTTCAAGTGCAACATTCTGTTGCCGCGGAAAGAAAGTGCATCATTCTGCCATCGATGTCATCTATATATTTAATCACAGTGCTTTTTTGATAAATGGCACACAGGAACATGCTGGTGACCTCAATCAGGCAGTCAATGCACACTTCACTGAAGGAGATAGCACAGTGTACGTATTTCAATTTTTCCAGCACATTTTCTTCAGATAATTCCAAAGTACTTTTGGTTTGCAAATTTTGCTTGTTATTTTGGTTTTCTGAACTTTCCCTCCAATATCCCTATAAATTGTTTACTGGTTGTAAAGAGCTACACGCAATTAATATGGATAGCCTGTATCAAAGTTTAAACCACCAATTACTTGTTCTATGTGCATTTAGCTAAAGTGACAAGTAAACTGGATCAGAGGCAGAACAATTACCTTCCAGGTACCATGTTGCACTAGGGCAGATAATTGATGTGTTTCTGTTTTTCAGGAACGCAATCAATCAAAGTATTCCACCTGTTAATCATGATGATATGGAGCTGGACGGACCACTTGATAACACGTTTCAAAGACCGTTGTTCCCTGAAGCTCTGCATGACCCTTTTGCACTAATGGATCCCAATTTCCAGCAAATGTTTTTTGATAGTGTTGGTTCTGCTGGTACTCCCAATCGTGATGCACAAGGTCCGCACCCTAGAGAGACATCTAATGAAGTTAATGACAACAACATTCAAATCGGTCCTTCTGGTCAGGCTTCTGTTGTTGAGAATGTCACTGGACGTGGGTCTTCTTATGGACCAGAAGTTCGTGACACTATCATAATAGATGATGACGATGAGGAGTTGTCATCTGGGCTGTCTTCTCAGCATGCTAGTATCCGTAGCAATGTGCCGCAGCCAAATCCTCTGCCAACTGCTCCTCCACTAGTTCATGTCACAGACAATGACATAGAAGAGGAAATGATTCGGGCTGCAATTGAAGCTTCAAAAAGAGAGGCTGAAGAACTGGCAAACGTAAGCTGTTCACTGTCTCTGTCTCTACCCACAGGGATAGGTTAGGATGAGCTTGATGAGTCTTGCTTTACCTAAATTTTAAATAAATATCAGGCAGCAGAGCAAGAACGGACTCGACATATTGGTGGAATAAACTTGGAAGATCATTTATCTGATGAAGACATGGAAACTGCAGCTGGAACAGTGAGAAGGTGAATATTAACTTGTACCCTCTTGCTCTTCATCCTTAGGTTACCTTACTACGGTAGGCTAATAGCAATTTATCTATTTTATGTTTTCTTCCTATTTGGAGGCAAGAATTAGGTACAGGGAGGGGTGGAACAACTATGCAACCAGCAGATGAAGAGAGCTCCGATGAGGAGACCGATGATGTTGAAGAAGAGCCATTAGTTAGACGTCGTTCTAGGCGCATCCCTGCTGGAGACACAGAGTCAACGGAACCTGTTCTCCCAGGTGATAGTCCTCCCTCAAGTTCGCAGCCTCAAAACCATGATCGCCAGTATAACAGAACTGATTTCCCATCAGAGGTATTGTAGCCTTGATCTGTACCTTAATATTAAGCACTTAATGGTATTATTCATTGTCATTGCTCAAAATTCTTCTTCTGGTGAAGTGGGGTGGCATTTCTTCTGAGGAACATGATGAAGCTGTTATGCTTGAGGCTGCAATGTTTGGTGGAATTCCTGAAGCACCAACATATCCATTATCTCATGCGAGCTCGAGTCATTATCCCCAAGTAGTGCACTCTCCACCACCAGAATTGACTGAACAACGGTTATTACGAGAGCAGCAGGTTTGGAGTTGAAGCCTTATACATTGTTGCTAAATGCAAAAAATATTGGATGGTAAATTCCAGAATGTTTTATTACAGGATGATGAGTACCTTGCATCGCTCCAAGCTGATCAAGAAAAGGAGATGAAGACTCTACAAGAAGCTGAGCTCAGACTGCTGGAAGAAACTGCTGCAAGAGAAGCTGCTCTTGAGAAACAAAGGCAAGAGGAGGAGGAACAGCGTAAAATGCAACTTGAGAAAGAGGTACCTTTCTGTTACAGTTAATTCGAAATACAGTTGGATGATAATTAACAGTCTTTCCAGTATGTGAATGGTAGATAACTACTCCCTCCGTCCCAAAATAGGTGTCTCAACTTTGTACAACTGGGACGGAGGGAGTAGATCACTACAGTGATCAGATGAAACTTATTTTACTTGAAAAAACTCTAGTGTTTAGTTTATGTTATTTTACAGACTCACAGTGGTCTTATTATAGGTTTGGTTGCCTGTAGATATGATGTGGCAATAGTATCTTTCAAGAAAGATTTGGCTATGTTTGGTCGATAGCTGGACTTTTATAGACTTTTCGTGCTGAACTATGACAAGCCACGAAAGGCATGGCGAGAATTGGTCGCCACAACCATGGCAAGATTTGGCAAAACGAGTCTATGATAGCTGGGGCTGGCTGCTAAGAAAGTGTAGCATGCCACAGCTGTGTTACAGACTCTAGTGTTTAAGTTTATGTTATGTTACAGACTCACAGTGGTCTTATTATAGGTTTGGTTGCCTGTAGATATGATGTGGCAATAGTATCTTTCAAGAAAGATTTGGCTATGTTTGGTCGATAGCTGGACTTTTATAGACTTTTCGTGCTGAACTATGACAAGCCACGAAAGGCATGGCGAGAATTGGTCGCCACAACCATGGCAAGATTTGGCAAAACGAGTCTATGATAGCTGGGGCTGGCTGCTAAGAAAGTGTAGCATGCCACAGCTGTGTTACAGACTCTAGTGTTTAAGTTTATGTTATTTTACAGACTCACAGTGGTCTTATTATAGGTTTGGTTGCCTGTAGATATGATGTGGCAATAGTATCTTTCAAGAAAGATTTGGCTATGTTTGGTCGATAGCTGGACTTTTCTAGACTTTTCGTGCTGAACTATGACAAGCCACAAAAGGCATGGCGAGAATTGGTCGCCACAACCATGGCAAGATTTGGCAAAACGAGTCTATGATAGCTGGGGCTGGCTGCTAAGAAAGTGTAGCATGCCACAGCTGTGGCAGCGAAACAAACATTAGCCACAAACAGCTGACACACCCTTGGCAAAGTTTGGCAAACTGTAGCTATATGAACTAAATATATCCAATAGGATAACTAAGCTCTTTGCTTCTGTTCGTTCCATGCTTGATATTTGTAACTATTTATCATAAGTTCATTACCTGGCGTTGTTGGGGATCTGCCAGTTATGCTGTTTCTGATGTTTTATGTAAACAGGAGCTTGAGTCCAATCTTGCCGCCAAAGAAGCATCATTGCCATTGGAGCCACCTTCAGACAAGGAAGGTGTTATAACACTTGTAGTTCGCATGCCTGACGGTAGTCGACAGGGGCGTCGCTTTTTAAAATCTGATAAATTCAAGGTAAGCTGCTTTTGAACTTCAATAAAAAAACTGCTTTGACCTGCCAGATTCCAGAAAAGAGGGGTTCATTTATACTTGCCTCTTGCCACTAATACGTGCTTCTGACATGCTGGTTTGCTTGCAGTCCCTTTTTGATTTCTTAGACGTTGGCAGGACTTGCAAGCCAGAAACCTACAGACTGGTAATTCTCTAGTGCTATATTTTTCTTATTTTATAATATTTCATGTGCATATATTCCCATGTAGAGGAAATTGTCTTAATAAAAATGAGTGCAACCTAGTGTTTTTCCTTATTGATTGGTATGTCAGGCACTAGCAGTCACGTGCGTGATAATATATTATTTCCTGAGCTACCCAAACCAATAGTGGGTTCGGCCCTGTCTTTTTGCTGGGCTTGTTGTGTTGTCGGCAAGAGTGGGCTTGGCCCTATGTTCCAGTTTTTGCCTGGTTGTCCGCAGTTAACGCGACAACCTTTTTCCTAATTAACGGAATAGGCAAAGCTTTTGCCTCGTTTCAAATAAAATGAAATAATGGGTTCATATGATCCCAAGAGCAGATTAGTTTTGCTTGCCGTGTACTTTGTTGAATTTTTCTCAATCCAGCGTCTGCGTAGTTTAGCATCCTATTTTCTTGAGGTAACCTGCTAGTATTCCTAGACCTATGCGTGAAGGTAGTTTTATATAAGTTTCTGAAGCATTTGGATTACTATAATTATGCCTGAATCATGTGGCTCTCTAGGGAGAAGCATTTACAGATTACCAAATTCATTCTTGAGCTTTGGGATGACTTTGGTGTCTTTGTGTTCATATAACTAACACATTCTATGGATCACTAGAAAATGGGATATTCTTAGTTCTCATAATGAACATTTCAAGTTACATGGTGCGGCAGACTAGCAGGACTATGCAATTTTGCACTCATTGAGAAATTTTAGAAGCAAGAGAAAGGATTGACAGTGATTGTAGGAGGATGTATATGTGCTGTGCCAACAAGTTTTATGCTTCCGTAACTTCATGCTCACTGTTGAGTACATTATACATCAAGCTCCGGTCATATTAGCTAACACCGGATAGTGCTATTTGCTGCTCTGGCTGCTATGTGCTGTCAAGGGGAGATCATTCTTATGCAGTGCAGACTGCAGACTGGAGCATTGCTTCTCTGTCACTGTTCGTGTTGGTGCAGTGTCTCTAATTTCCTTTTTGAGGACAGTCCACGACAGATGTTTGATCTAAGCAATGTTGAAAGTTATATTGTGCTTTTTCTGCCAGTTGATTGTAGTATCGGTTGTGCATATTTCATCCATTGAAATATTGTAGTTGACCGCACTGAGCAGCACATGGGAAACCATTTGGACCCGGTGGTACTATGATTTCCCCCCTGTTCCTTTGCATTTTGTCAGTTCATCTGTTCCACAGACCATATATGTCCGTCTTTTTACTCTCGATACGTTCAAGTATATCTAGTGGGAATAACACAAAGAAAATAGGTACTCCCTCTGTCTCAAAATGTAAGATACGTTCGAGTAGTTATCATCAGCTTTTCATACACACAAAGTTAAAATAGCTGTTCAAATGTACTTTGTGTTAAAATAGCTGTTCAAATAACTTCAAGTGTGGAAATATTACAACTTTTTATTTGTTTTCATTTAGATTTTTGTGGGTGTCATTTTCCATTGCTCTGTATTTTAGCATTAAACTGCTCGACTCTTACTGCCATCCGGTCTCATATTTAGCGTTGTGTGTCTTGCAGGTAAGGACATACCCCAGGCGTGCTTTTACCACTGCTGACGGCGACCAATCATTTACTGATCTCGGGTTAACAAGCAAGCAAGAAGCCTTATTTATAGAGCAGATTACTGATTAGGGGAAAAGATTCAGCCACACCTAGGGATACCATCTGAGACTGAGTTGGGGTTTTACATGTCTATACTTGCATATGGTTTTTACTAGGGAATCTAAAATTGTTCTGTGTCGAAGAGTTCAAACTGTTTTCTTTTGCGATGTGGAACGGTTCGCATCACTTTAGTCTTATGTAGGGTATAAAACAGTGATCAGCAACGGATTCAGGATATTTGGTTTATGAATGCGCGCTAGTGCAGTGATAATCATTGTTCGTTTCAGAGAGCGAAAGATGCCTTGGTTTTATTGTGGGTTCATTATATGTTTGTGGCTGGGAATGACCGCCGGTGCAAATTGGTTCCATTATTATTAATCTGACCTTCAACAGAGGCCAACAACGGACACGAGAGCCTGTAATGATCACGGGAGATAGATCTAGACGAACCGGACAGCTACTAGGCACTGCTACTACTACTAAAGATGGTTGCTCTGGCCATCGAGCTTCTTATTCATCATCGTCTTCTTCAGTTCTTCCTCTTCTTGCATGGAGCCAGGTAGCGAGCGATCACTCTGCAGCAGCAGTCAAAAGGAAACAACCGGGAGTCCGTCAGTTGAGCTAGATATTCAGGCAAAACGAAAGCAGCGCGTGGATGAGTCAGCGTGGAGTGTTGGAGGGAGTCTTACGGCAGGAGACGCGCGGGAGGCCGCACTTGGCGGGGAGGCTGTTGATGATGTCGATGGCGCCGCAGGCGCAGTCGCGGGACACGGACCCCAGCGCGGAGCAGCACTCCGGCCCGGGCGCCGGGAGCGCCTGCCCCGGCAGCGGCGGCACGCTGTAGCGCGCGCACGGGGCCAGCTGGCTCAGCTGCGCGCCGCAGGTGCCGAGCGGCGGCTGTGCCTCGGCCGCGCCGCCCAGCGTGATCAGCACCAGGACGAGGAGGGCCGCCAGGGCGCGCGGTTGCGGCAGCTGGGCCGTGGTCACCGCCATCATCGTCGTCGCCGGCTCGGTGCGCGCGCTGCTGCTGGCTTGAGAAATGAATGAAAATGCGTTCGTGTGTGTGTGTGATTTGCGTCGCGGTGTGGTGGTGGTGGTGGTGCGGGACGGCGTGATTTTATAGGCGCGGCGACGGAGGTGGGAGGGTGGGAGGCGGCGAGCCTTGCGTTGCTCACCTACGCTACGCACACACCGGTGCTCCGATCGGCGCTGGGTGGGAGGAGGAGCGGGGCACGGCAAGCGTGTGAGGCTGACCCAACCAAACGAACGCCCGTCGGGTGCGTGCTCCCGGCGAGGCGAGCTGACCGTTCGCTTTTTTTTTTTTTGAGAACAAGCTGATCGTTCGCTCGCGCGAGCGGCTTGGGAGATGGGCCGGCGACCAGGCCTACCACGGCAGGAAGAGAGGAGGGGGGCCGCCACTAGCACAGCGACTATATAGATGTTGTAAGATACGCTCGGCAAAAGCTATCTCCTTTCTCAAAAAAAAAAGGAAGTAAAGAAGCTATCTCCTCTGCGCTGCAGCATTTGGGTCGGCCTATTTTCTCAGTTCATTCGTTCGCGCTGGTTTTTCTTCGGGTCTTTCTTCATTTTCGTCTTTTGTTTCTTCAGTTTTCTTTGTTTTTGCTGTTTTTTTTCTTTTCTTTACACCAGTTTTCTTCGTTACTTTCTCGGTTTTAACGGATTTTCTTCTGTTTCTAACCTTTTCCTGGTTTTCTTGTTTTCATTATTTCTTTTTTGCACTGGTTTATTTTCGGTTTTCTTGTTTTCTTTTTTCTCTCTTAGATTTTCTTTATTCTTACATTTCCCCCTTTTTCTTTATTTCAATACATGTCTATATTTTTCTTACACATTGTATATACCTTGTATACATCAAGAACAATTTTTAATACATGTTTATCTTTTTTAAATACACAATTAATATTTTTACAAATATATGTTTTGACGTCCATTTATTTTCGTACACATTATACATTTTTACTATGCGTCAACATCATTACTTTAGAACATTTTGATTTTTTTCAAATACATGATTACTATTGTTTTTTCAAATATATGTTTTGATGTCTATCTTTTCATACACACTGCACATTTTTGGTATACATCTAAAATATTTTTCATATATATGATTAACATTTTTCAAATATATGTTTTGATGTCTACTCTTTTTCGTACGCACCATGCATTTTTCTTATATACACGAAGATTTTTTAGAAATGTTTGACATTTTTCAAATACATGATTAAGATTTCTAAAATATCTTTTTTGATGTCTACTTTTCTGTACACATCGTACATTTTTCTTATACAATCCAAAGGACCTTTTATAGATGTTTAACAGTTTTCACATATATGAATTTTTTTCAAATATATATTTCCATGTTTATTTCTTTCGTACACATTATAAACATATATTCTAACATTTTATTTTCTAGGTTTAACATTTTGATATACATGATTAACATTTTTCAAAAATATGTTTCCATGTGTACTTTTCATACATATAATACATTTTTATACATGTTTAACATTTGTTAAACATGCTAACTTTTTTCAAGTACATGATTATCATTTTTTTCAAATAAACGTTTTGATGTCTCTTATTTTCATACACATTGCACATTTTTTATATATGTAAAACATTTTTATACAGGTTTAACATTTTTTACAGACATGATTTTTTCAAACATTTGTTTTGACGCCTAATTTATTTCATACACATCATACATTTTTGTATACATATGAAAAAAATTATACATGTTTAATATTTTTTGAATTATGCGAACATCTTATTATATTGTATAAAAGTTTCTTTTAAACATTCCATGCACATATTTTGGAAGCAATTGAACATTTTTAAATGTCTTAAACATTATTTTAAAGCTATCAATATTTTTGAAGTTATACTAACAAAAAATTACACTGCTTTTAACATTGCTGAAAATCTCGATTTTAAATTTTTGGAAGTAAATTAAGTATTGTAATATATGTATTGAAAATTTATTAAAAAATATAAAGAAAAAAATGAGGAACATTAATAAAACGATTAGCCTGAAAGTTGTGCCAGCGCAGGTGCTCCTTCAGCGAGACCTTCTTTGGTCTCGCTATAAGCGAGGCATAGGTGCTGCCGCTAGCAGGGAACCGGTCGTGATTTTATAGGCGCGGCGATGTAGGCGGGAGGGTGGGAGACGGCGAGTCTTGCGTTGCTCACCTACGCTACACACGCAACGGTGTTCCGATCAGCGCTGGGAAGGAGGAGGAGCGGGGCACGGCAAGCGTGTGAGGCTGAGCCAACCTGTTTTTTTTTTGAACAAACGGCCGTCGCATGTGAGGCAACCGGCTTGGGAGATGGGCCGGCAACCAGGCCTACCACGACAGCAAGAGAGGAGGGGGGCCGCCACTAGCATTCACAGATATTATATCTTACTTATAGCGAGTTGTAAGATATGCTCGCCAAAGGCTTTCTCCTATGCGCTATAGTATTTGGGTTGGCCTATCTTCTCAATTCATTCTGGTTTTCTTCGGGTCTTTCTTCATTTTCGTTTCTTTTTCTGTTTTCTTCAGTTTTCTTGGTTTTGTTTTCTGCAAATATTCTTCACTTTTCTTTGTTTCACCACGGTCTCTTTTTGGTTTTTCTGTTTTTCTTTGTTTTTTATTGGTTCTCTTCATTTCTTTGTCGGTTTTAACAGATTCTTTTCTTCCTTTTTTCCCGGTTTTCTTTGTTTCTTTTTTGCACTAGTATTTTCTCCGTTTTTCCTATTTTATTTTTCCTTTTCTCTTCAGTTTTCTTTGTTTTCCCTATTTTACCATTTTCTTTATTTTTAATACATGTCTACATTTTCCTTACACATTGTAGATTTCTTGTATACATCAAGAACATTTTCTCGTGCACGTTTACATTTTTAAGCATTTTTTTAAAATATATATTTTGATATCCATTTTTTAATACACATTGTACATTTTTTCTATACGTCCAGATCTTTTCTTTAAAACATGTTTAATTTTTCTTAAATACATGCTCATTTTTTTTTCAAATATATGTTTTGATTCTATGTTTTTATACACACTGTACATTTTTTGTATACAACGAAAACATATTTTATACATGTATCATTTTCTCAAATATATGTTTTGATGTCTACTTTTTTTCGTAAACATCTTACAATATATCCGAAACAAGTTTTATACATGATTAACATTTTTTAGTACACACAATAATTCTTGATTGATTATCACACTTATTTTAGATGAAATCGGGGATAGATCTTCTAGTTTTTCTTCTTTCATGATCCGCCATGTAAGCAGGGATAACAATAGAGTTATTGATCAATTTCCTAAGTTAGCTTACACATTGGACATTTTTGGAAGTTTGGCCTGATAAGAGCCCTGACTTTCTAGTTGACACCTCTGTGCCTGATTATAACTGGATCGTTGTTAAGTAATAAAATTCCCAGAGTTCAATGGAAACATTTTTTTGAATATATGTTTTGATCTCTTTTTTTATACACATCATACGGTTTTATTATACAGCCCTAAGTTTTATTTATACATGTTTAACATTTTTGAAATACAAGTTTTTTTTTCAAATATAGGTTTCCATGTCTATTGTTTTCGTACACATTGCATATTTTTAGTATACATCTATTTTTTTTCCATTTTAGGTTTAACATTTTCATATACATGATTAGCAATTTTACAATATAAGTTTCAATGTGTACTTTTCGCACACATAATATATTTTCTATATATCCGAAGTATTTTTCATACATGTGTAATATTTTTAGTACACGTTTAAATTTTTTAAACTACATGATTAACATTATTTAGACTAAATGTTTTGATTTCTCTTGTTTTCATGCACATTTTACATTTTTGGTATACATCTAAAACATTTTTTATACAGGTTTAACATTTTTCACTTACAGGATTAACATATTTTTCAAATACTATATTTTTTATACCTAATTTTTTCATACACATCATACATTTTTCTTATACCTTTGGGAAAATTAATTATGCATGTTTAACATTTTTTGAATAACATGAACATTTTTGTATATTGTATAGAAGTTTCTTTTTAAAATTCCATGTACGTGTTTTTGAAAGACGTGAACATTTTCTAAATGTCATAAAACATTTTTTGTAAGCTATCAACATTTTTTTAAGTTATACTAAGAAACAATTACACACGTTAACATTTTCAAAATCTTGATTTATTTTCTAAAGTAAAATATGTTTTGGAATATATGTGTTGAAAATATAAACAAAAGTAAAACAATAAAAAAATGATAAAAATAAGGATTAACCTGAAAGTTGGGCTAGCGCATCACTTGCAGCTAGGAGGGCGCTGCTTCAGCGATACCTTCTTCAATCTTCCTATAAGCGAGGCATAGGCGCTCCTGCTTGTAGGGAGTCGCCTGTGAGAGAACATGGATATGTAAATTAATGCTCTGCTTTTTTTTCGTTCGCAGGGTGTGGAAGACATGTTTCTCGACAATAAATGTTGACATGGAAGAACGTCAAACAAAATTCTACTTCTCGTTGCAAACAAATTCTTTAGATTTTTTTTAGAGAAAAAGCTCAAGGTATCCATTAACTTGTTAGGAGATTACAACCAACAACTTACAAAGAATGAAAAATAGCGAAAGATACAAGTTGCTGAGCAACCAACTAATAGGCTACACACAAACTACAAGGATGAGAAAACTACGACACACAGTAGCTTGGAGACGATGAAGCCCTCCAATATGAACGGGTAGCCCACAGGGACGCCTACAAGACCTAGGTGGATGAAGCAAGGGGGAAGAGGCGCTCAGTCATCTCCATGGGCTCTGGCCGACACGGTGGCATCCTCCTCCATCTCTGGAGGGGGCTTCCTACACCCTCGCCTAACTCATGAAAGGCGCTAATCCGTTGGAAGATGAAGGTGCTCACTTGAGAGCTAAGGAGTGGGCCATCGCCATTGCCGCTCGGAAGATCAAAATAGACCACCAACGCCGCGCACGATGAGCACATCAAAGGGGCTTCGACATATACCACCGCACACAAGAAGAAGCAAAAGCACGACAAGGCTTCTCAAGGCACAACAACAGCCGATGAGACGAAGCTCATAGGCGTCACCTAGTCCGCAAGGAAGTCACAGAGCTCTGCCATCCAAAAATGGCCAAGGAGCACCAAAGGAAGGAGAACATGAGCAGCCTCGCACAATCAATACAACTAATCAGGACTTAGGGTTTTATCTCTTCTAGAGGCCTGAACCTGGGTAAACATTGGCGTCCCCCTGTCTCCTGTTACCATCTAGCCAAGGCTACCAGATCGGGAACCCCTACTAGAGATCTGTCAGATTTGACCCCGTCAGACAACATACAAAGATATTCAATTATACATCAAATAAACCTCAAAAGGTTCAATTGAATCCAATCAACAATCTGATCATAAAGTGATAATTTATCATATCTGAATAAACACACCACCGATTACATTGAATTGATCCTGGCCATGTGAGGCAACTCACAGGAACTTGGTATTGAAGATCAGAGAGAGCGAGAGAGAGAGAGAGAGAGAGAGAGAGAGAGAGAGAGAAAGAGAGAGAGAGAGAGAGAGAGAGAGAGAGAGAGAGAGAGAGAGAGGTACTGCTATGGACGATAAGGTCCTAAGGAAACTATTCACACATGGTCATGGAGGCAACAAAGGTTGATTAAGAAGTTTTCTATGGTGGACTCCCCTCCGGCAGAGTGCCGGGACAACCTCTAGATTGGATCTCCTCGGAACAGAAACTTTTTTTTCGCGAATACGCAAGTTGCGTATCATTTCATTGATAGGTAGAAAGCAAGAGTTACAGGGGCCCAATTACAAACTCCAACACCAGCGGGAGAGCGTGCAACTAGGAATAGGAAGGGATCGGGATGCTCAGCACGGGAAATAGATCATAGGCGCGCCTAGGGCGGCTCAAATTGGGTGATCGCGGCTAGTCCTCTAGCCCCAGCCAGGGCCCAGGTCCGTGACTCGTCAAGGATGCTTTGCGTCACTAGGTCGGCGGATGGGCGGGTGGAGTCAAAGAGCACGGCTTTACGGTGTCTCCAAAGGCTCCAAGCAGTAAGGACGACAAGGGAGGCAAAGCCTTCGCAAGCGAGTGCGGGGTGTTGAGGGTGGCGGTGCTCCACCAGTCAATGAATCTGTCCTGTGCCATCGGAATCGCCGTAGTGAGCCTGAAGCTCGAGAGCACACGGTGCCATATCTCGCGGGAGAACAGGTAGCCGACCAGGAGGTGGTCGATCGTCTCGAGGGTCTGGTCACAAAGGACGTAGGTAGGGCTGTGGGAGAGCCCATGGCGGGGGCGGCGCTCTGCGGTCCAGCAACGGTCGAGGGTGACTAGCCAGATGAAGACCTTGTAGCATAGCGGAGCCCACGTTTTCCAGATCAGCTTGGCGTGCGGCGCCGAGGTGGAACCAAGAAAGAGGGCATCATAGCAGGACTTGGCAGAGTATATGCCCGAAGCCGTCCATCGCCAGCGGATGGCGTCAGGAGCGGAGGAGAGGGGGATGTCGCGGACGCGACGCCGGAGCTCCAAGTACTGAAGAGCCTCCAGGGGGCCAAGAGCCCCTTGGATGTACTGGGTCCAAGAGCGAAGATGTAGGCCGTTCGCCACAGAGCGGGCTTTCCGGTGTCGTTTGGGCACGAGGGCAAGGATCGCCGGTGCAAACTCGGCCATGCACTGTCCCTGGATCCAGTGATCGGTCCAGAAGCGGCAGCTATGGCCATCGCCAATGATCCAAGTGGTAGACGCCCTAAAGATCACGTGGACCTCCGCGTCATGGGGAGCTGGAGGTGTTTCCACGACCGGTTGTGGTCAGTGTGCTGGAGCCAGAGCCACCAGACCCGAAGGGCGATGCCCACACGAAAGAGATCGCTCACGCCCAGGCCGCCGAGGCCGAGTGGCATGCACACCCTGCGCCAGTTGACAGGGCAGCAACCCGATGCCGCATCCTTGCGCCCGTGCCACAGGAAGTCTCGGATTACCCGGTTGGCGTGCTTGAGGGTGCTAGCATTCAGCGCGATCGCCGCCAGGATGTGAGTAGGCATGGCAGTGAGGACGTGGCGAGCCAGAGCAAGTCTTTCGCCCCTGGAGAGCAGGGCGGCTCGCCAGGTGGGCAGCTTCTTCTGAAGGCGAACAATAAGCGAATCGAAGGCGAAGGATGGCAGCTTTCAGAGTGACAAAGGGAGGCCCAGGTAGGTAATCGGGAACTGGGCAATCGGGCAGGCCAGGGCGGCACTCACCTCCACAGACAGCTCGTCGAAGCAGCGAATGGGAGAGATGGAATACTTGGCGTAGTTGGTATGGAGGCCGGAGGCCACCCCAAAATCCGGAGGATCTCGCGCACCGCGTCGAGGTCGTGGGCATCCGGATGGCAGAAGATCACCACATCGTCCGTGAAGAGGGATACGCTGGGGGTCATGCATTGTGGAGTGAGGCGTCTGAGAATACAACAACGTACGGCATGCTGGATGAGAGAATGGAGCATGTCGATGACGATTGTGAAAAGCATCGGGGAGACCGGATCCCCCTGGCAGAGGCCCTTGGCATGGGGGGTGGGCGGACCAGGATGCCCATTGATCAAGACCCTGGTGCTGGCCATGGAGAGGAGGATGGAAATCCACTCCGTCCATCTTGGGCCGAATCCGAGATGGCGGAGAGTCTCGAGGAGAAAAGGCCAAGAAACTGAGTCAAACGCCTTGGCAATGCCAAGCTTGAGGAGGATTCTAGACAGCTTGCGATGATGAAGGTGCCTGGCGGTCTGTTGGACAAGGAAGAAATTATCGTGGATGCAACGGCCCGAGATGAATGCGCTTTGGTTTGGGGAGACCATTTCCCCAAGCCTAGGGGCGAGCCGGAGGGAGAGAACCTTCGCAAAGAGCTTTGCGAGGAGGTGAATCAAGCTGATCGGCCGGTAGTCGGAGAGGGAGGCGGCATCTGGTCTCTTGGGGAGCAGCGTGAGGAGAGCCTCGTTCAACCGCTGGAAGCTCTGCCCGTTTAGCTCGTACAGCTTGCCAAAGGCCTCGACGATGTCGTCCTTGATGATCATCCAGGCGGAGCGAAGGAACTCAACCGTGAATCCGTCAGGCCCGAGCGCTTTCCCGGTGGGCAGGAGCTTGACGGCGTGCCAAATCTCGTCGGCGGAGAATGGGAGCTCAAGGGCCGACAGGTCGAAGGAGCGTGGCTCGAAAGCTGGGAAGTTGAGGGAGAAGGCGCGCGAGTCCGCGGAGCCCAAAGAGCTGGAGAAGTGCTCAAAAGCCGCCTGGGCCATGGCCGCTTCATCGGTGAGGGACTGGTCACTGACTTGAAGCGCGTGGATTCTCTTCTTCTGAAGGCGTTGAGATGCATGTATCCGGCGGAAAGCGGAGTTGGTGGCGCCGACGCGTAGCCAGGAGAAACACGATCGCTAGAGAGAGAGGGATCGCTCTAGAGATGCTAGGCGAAGGTAGGCATGCTTCAGCTTGTGGCTCAACCATGTTTCCACAACGGAAAGGGGGCGGAATTCTTGAGCCTCGTCGAGCCGCGCGATAATCTCGCGGGCAAGCAGAAGCTGGAGTGAAATCTCACCCATTCGCCGTGTGCCCCAGCTGCGCAATTTGCGCGCTGTGACCTTAGGGCGGTCATATATCCGGCGGAAGGGGTCGGGGTCCGGCTCCATGGAGTTCCAAGCCTCCACAACCACGGCGAGGTGCCCATCCATCTTGGGCCAAAAACTTTCAAAGTGGAATCGTTTGGCGCACTCAGGGGGGTGGTGCAGTCGATGAGAAGCGGGGAGTGGTCAGAGACTGTCGAAGCCAAGCACCGGAGCAGACAACTGGGTTGGGCAGCCTCCCAAGAGGGTGTACGCAACACACGATCATTGCACACTAGCGTGGGGTGATCTTGCTCATTGGACTAGGTGTATCGGTGCCCATGGAGGTATATGTCAGAGAGTTCCATGTCGGCGATGAAGTGGCAGAAGCGACTCATAGACCTGTGATTGAGCCGGCCATTGTTCTTATCAGAAGCGGAGACAATCATGTTGAAATCCCCACCGACCAACCAGGGGACCGCACATGTGCTCCGAAAATCTTGGAGCTCGGTGAGGAATGCTAGCTTATCAACATCCGCCTGAGGACCATAAACACCCGAGAGACACCTATGTTGGTTGCCCGAGAGGGGGGTGACGAGGGCCGAGGCATGATAGGAGCCAATCTCGGGATGGGAAAGAGCAATCTTGGTGCTGTCCCACGCAAGTAGAATGCCACCGCATGTGCCAGTCGCAGGAAGGAAGAAGAAATCTCCAAAAGAAACCCCTAACGTCTCGGAGACCAGTGAGGACGAGACCAACTCGAGCTTAGTTTCTTGAAGGCATACAATACAAGGTCTAGCGGAGGAAATCACGCTACGAACTGCCATGCATTTAGCCCGTGAATTGAGGCCGTGCACATTCCAGAATAGAATGCTGAGATCACTTTCCATGGAAAGGGTGGGGGGGGGGGGCAGAAGGCGTGGGGGGGGGGGAGAAGATCAACCCTCCACCGGGCACGGGCTTGCGGACGAGGCGCCAGCAAGCGAGGAAGCGGGAGGCAGGATCCAGCCGTAGAAATCCGCGAAAGCCAAGATCACGTCCTCGGCAAGCGGCTGCTGAAAGAGGGCAGAGTAGCGGGAAAGAATGGCATCATCCAGAGGTTCATCATCCTTGAGCAGGCCCAGCTTACACAGCAACACCCGTTTAGCCTTCATCTCATAATCAAGGCCGCGGTCGGCCCGGGTAATGCGCCCGCTGCGGAGAGGCGTGAAGTTAGGCGGGATCATGTTGCGGCGTCTGCGATGCACCGAAGAGGGAAGGATGGATGGAGCGGGTGCTTGCATGGCGCATAAAAAATCCACCAGATTCGCCGGTGCTGGGTTGCATGCGAGCGGGACGTGCATGGGCTGGGGGCAGAGCGCTAACTCCTGATGAGCATGTGGCGCGCATGAAGCGGCCGGGTCGCCCGCGGGATCCGAATGTGGTGGGGCCACACAATCCTCGTTCGGGGAGGAGATGATGGGGCCTGCATCAGACCGCAGAGGGGCAGCTAGCGAGGGGGGGGGGGGCAGCCGAGGGATCCGCGCCAGGGGAATCAGCCAGCGGCACGGTCTCGGGAGATGCAGGATTGGGGACCACCTGGGGGGACACTGGCGAGGCTCGAGAACTAGCGAGTGCGGGGCCGGGCGATGGTGGGTTAGTCCCATCTGCAAGCCCGACAACTGGAGAAGCGCCGACGGGATCCGAGGCCGGACCTTCCTGGAAGGCGTGGGGATTGGCCGGCACGGTGGGAAGTGGCCCCACCAGGGGGCGACTGGATTCGAATCAAGGCCAACGGGCGGTCGCCAATGGGGTGGCCCGTAGGGTCAGGAAAAATTCGGAGAGAAATCTTGTGAAGGGTTTTCTGAAATATGGAACCCATGGGTGAAAGCACAAGTGCTCCCTGGGTGGTTTTGGTAATTAATGTCAACATATCTCTTCTTGGACTAACACTTCTATCTAGTATGTTTCAGATAAGTTCAACAATGGAGTGGCATGGACTAAAAGATGTGGGAACTCCTTCAAGATGCTAAGGACAAAGGATTGGCTCAAGCTTCAAGCTCAAGACTCTTCATTTTACATTTTAGTGATCCAAGATCACATTGAGTCTATAGGAAAAGCCAATACTATCAAGAAGGGATGAGGAGTTGCTTAATGAGTTTCTTGCTCCACAGTGCTTAGTGATATGCTCCAAAACCCTCAACCACTTTCCCACTTCCACACATATGTCCTAAACCTAAAGTCAGACTCGGCCATACCGATTCTTTCTATCCGGCGCCACCGAGTTCAGATGTCATAGCCACTGCCACAAACCCTAGGCAAATCGGTTACACCGATAGGGATCTCGGTCTCACCGAGATGGGATTGTAATCTCTCTGTGTATGTCCATTATCAAAATCGGTCTTACCGAGTTTGAGCAATCGGTACTACCGAGATTACAATGCAAACTCTCTGGTTAACTTATTACCAAAATCGGTCCCACCGAGTTTGAGTAATCGGTCCCACCGAGTTTGCCTGACCAACTCTCTGGTTAGCTTATTACCAAAATCGGTCTCATCGAGTTTGTGTAATCGGTCTCACCGAGATTACGTTATGCCCCAACCCTAACCATATCGGTCCTACTGAGTTGCATATCGGTCCCACCGAAAATCCCAACGGCCACTAGATTTGATGAATCGGTCCGACCGAGTTTATCAATTCGGTCCCACCGAGTTTTGCAAGTTGTGTGTAACGGTTAGATTTTGTGTGGAGGCTATATATACCCCTCCACCTCCTCTTCATTCATGGAGAGAGCCATCAAAACAAACCTACACTTCCAACTTACCATTTATGAGAGAGAACTACCTACTCATGTGTTGAGGCCAAGATATTCCATTCCTACCATATGAATCTTGATCTCTAGCCTTCCTCAAGTTGCTTTCCACTCAAATCTTCTTTCCTTCAGATCCAAATCCTATGAGAGAGAGTTGAGTGTTGGGGAGACTATCATTTGAAGCACAAGAGCAAGGAGTTCATCATCAACGCACCATTTGTTACTTCTTGGAGAGTGGTGTCTCCTAGATTGGCTAGGTGTCACTTGGGAGCCTCCGACAAGATTGTGGAGTTGAACCAAGAAGTTTGTAAGGGCAAGGAGATCGCCTACTTCGTGAAGATCTACCGCTAGTGAGGCAAGTCCTTCGTGGGCGACGGCCATGGTGGGATAGACAAGGTTGCTTCTTCGTGGACCCTTCGTGGGTGGAGCCCTCCGTGGACTCGCGCAACCATTACCCTTCGTGGGTTGAAGTCTCCATCAACGTGGATGTACGATAGCACCACCTATCGGAACCACGCCAAGAACATCCGTGTCTCCAATTGCGTTTGAATCCTCCAAAACCCTTCCCTTTACATTCTTGCAAGTTGCATGCTTTACTTTCCGCTGCTTATATACTCTTTGCATGCTTGCTTGCTATATGTTGTGAATGTTAAACTTGTTTCTAAACTCCACTTAAACTTAAAGAAGTTAAAAACTGCAACTTTGGTACTTAGTGTCTAATCCCCCCCCTCTAGACACCTCTTCTCAAGGTCCTACAAGTGGTATCAGAGCATTGGTATCCATTGCCTTGGTTTAATCACCGTTGGAGGAAGATGGATGAGTCTACTTTGGGGAGTCTTAGACATAGAGTGCCTATTCTTGATGGAGAGTATTTTCATGAGTGAAAAAATGAGATGCTTGTAATTTTCAATCAATATCATTTGAACAAGTACATTGCTAGCCCTGGTGCACCACATGTTGATCCTATGCATCCTACTCTTGATGAGTCAATTGACATGATTAGGAGTCTTAGAACTGTTAATCTTATCACTAGAGGCTTGCCTAGAAACTTGATTATAAACTTGCCTACTCTTGAGTGTGCCTACACCATATGGAAATTTCTTGAAGAACACTTTCCAAA
The DNA here is from genome assembly GCF_018294505.1 of Triticum aestivum. Lineage (NCBI taxonomy): Eukaryota > Viridiplantae > Streptophyta > Magnoliopsida > Poales > Poaceae > Triticum > Triticum aestivum. Next base: position 499,501,698 of record NC_057807.1, on the reverse strand, counting down.
TTATTCCTTGAAAAATCTAGATGAAATTCTCCATAAGTCTATTGCTTTGAGTAAGATGAATACTAGTGATCCTATGATTGGTGATCGTCTGTTTGAGCTTACAAATCTTATGCGTGCCAAAGGAGATGTTGGAATTATTGGTGATATTATTTCCGAAGCTATAAGAATTCATAAGCAAGATCATTGTCAAGCTCACTCTAACAAATTACCCTCTCTAGGACTTGATCCACCACATGACGATGTTGAACATGGATACTATGATGAGGATGATGATAGTGAGTCCGATCTTGACGATGCAATGAGACACTTTGGTCTTATGGCAAATCTTCGGGGATACATGTCAGGAGGAAAGGAATGGGTTCTTGATAGTGGATGTACCGATCACATGACCGGAGATAAAGACATGTTTCATGAGCTTGCTGAAAATGATAGTCCTCGAAAGTATGTCACTTTCGGTGACAACTCAAAGGGTAAGGTGATTGGCCTTGGTAAGGTGGCCATCTCACATGATAGCTCTATTCAGAATGTTATGCTCGTTGAATCTCTTGGCTACAACTTACTTTCAGTATCTAGACTTGCTGATTTCGGTTTCAATGTCCTATTTACTAAAGTAGATTGCCAAGTGTTTCGTCGAGACAATCATAAAATGGTCTTTACCGGTATACGTAGAGGTGATCTATATATTGTTGATTTCACTAAAAAGGCTCAACCTAAAACTTGCTTCATTGCTAAATACTCAAAAGGTTGGTAATGGCATAGACGACTAGGTCATGTTGGTATGCGAAACCTTGACAAGCTTATTAAAGGGAATCATATCCTTGGTGTTAACGATGTCATATTTGATAAGGATAGACTTTGCAGTGCTTGTCAAGCAGGTAAACAGGTTGGAGGAAGGCATCCCGTGAAGAACATCATGACCACAAGGAGGCCACTCGAGCTACTTCACATGGATCTCTTTGGTCCCAACTCTTACTCGGTGGAAATTCTTTTGGTCTAGTTATAGTTGATGATTTTTCAAGATTTACGTGGGTGTTCTTTCTTGATGATAAATCGCAGGTCCAAAAGAGCTTCAAAAACTTCGCTAGGAAGGCCCAAAATCAATTTGAAGTGAAGATCAAGAAGGTTCGCAGCGACAACGGAACAGAGTTCAAGAACGCAAATGTGGACACCTTTCTTGACGAAGAAGGGATTTCACACGAGTTCTCGGCTATGTACACACCTCAACAAAATGGAGTTGTTGAGAGGAAGAACCGGATGCTCATCGAAATAGCAAGAATGATGCTTGATGAGTACAAGACGCCGAAGCACTTTTGGGCAGAAGCGGTTGAGACAGCTTGTCATGCAACAAATCGCTTGTATCTTCACAAGCTACTCGGCAAAACGGCATATGAGCTCCTCACCAGTAACAAACCCCAAGTTGGATACTTTCGAGTATTCGGCTCAAAGTGCTACATTCTTGATAAGCATCGTCGTTCTAAATTTGCTCCTAAGTCTCATGAAGGTTTCCTACTAGGTTATGGCTCAAACTCTCACACTTACCGTGTCTACAACAATTTCACTCGAAAGGTTGAAGAAATGGTAGATGTGAAGTTTGATGAATCTAACGGCTCGCAAGTAGAGCAATTGCCAATTGATGTAGGAGACAAAGATCCTTCGGAAGCAATCCAAGACTTGTCTATTGGCAAGGTTCGTCCAACGGAGGTGAAGGAGAGTACCTCGTCCGTCCAAGTGGAAGCTTCTACTTCACGACAAGGTGAACTAAGAGTTGATACGGAAGCATCCACAAGTGGGACACACCAAAATGAAGAAGATGAGGAAGTGCATCAAGATGAACGTCAACGACCTCCTTCTCCACCACGACAAGAGAACGACAACGCCAACAATGAAGAAGGCCAAGAAAGAAGAACAAGATGAAGAAGAAGTTCAACGAAGAACCAAGCAAAAGCTTTCACGAGTTTGAGCAAGAATTGCTAAAGATCATCCCGTTGAGCAAATCTACAATGATATTCAAACCAGGAGAATCACTCGCTCTAAAACTCGTTTAGCTAACTTTTGTGAAAACTATTCTTTCATCTCTAGCATTGAACCTATGAAGGTCGAAGAAGCATTGGAAGATCCGAATTGGATAAATTCTATGCATGAATAGCTACACAACTTTGAGAGGAACCAAGTTTGGAAATTGGTTGAGAAGCCTGACAACAACCACAACATCATCGGTACCAAATGGGTGTTTCGCAACAAGCAAGATGAAGATGGATAAGTAGTTCGCAACAAAGCACGTCTCGTCGCCCAAGGCTACACACAAGTTGAAGGTATGGACTATGGTGGGACTTATGCTCCCGTTGCTAGACTTGAGTCCATTCGCATCTTACTTGCCTATGCTAATCATCATGATATCACCTTGTACCAAATGGACATTAAAAGTGCTTTTCTAAATGGTGAAATAGAGGAGGAAGTTTATGTTAAACAACCTCCCGGCTTTGTCAATCCTAAGAAACCCAATCATGTTTACAAACTTCACAAAGCCCTTTATGGTCTTAAACAAGCTCCTAGAGCATGGTATAAATGCTTAACCAATTTCCTTATTGAAAAAGGCTTTGAAATTGGGAAAATTGATTCCACACTTTTTACTAAAAGGGTTAATGGAGAACTATTTGTGTGCCAAATCTATGTTGATGATATTATATTTGGTTCAACTAACCCTCATTTTAGTGAAAAGTTTGGGAAGCTAATGTAGGAGAAGTTTGAGATGTCAATGATGAGTGAACTCAAATTCTTTCTTGGTTTGCAAATCAAGCAAACTAAGGAAGGTACTTTTGTCTCTCAATGAAGTACACTAAGGACTTATTCAAGAAGTTTAACATGCAAGAATGCAAAGGTATGTCTACACCCATGCCTACTAGTGGACATCTTGACTTGACCAAAGATGGTGAACCGGTTGATTAAAAGGTTTATCGCTCTATGATTGGTTAATTGTTATATTTATGTGCTTCACGTCCCGATATTATGCTAAGTGTGTGCATGTGTGCAAGATATCAAGCTGCTCCTAAAGAATGTCATCTTAAGGCCGTGAAAAGGATAGTGAGATACTTAATTCATACACCAAATTTTGGCATTTGGTATCCTAAGAGGGCCTCGTTCGATCTTGTTGGGTACTTGTCAATTTCTTGGTAGATCTCTTGTGTCTTGGTCCTCCAAGAAACAAAACTCGGTATCCTTATCCACCGCCAAAGCGGAATACATTGCCGCTGGTTCATGTTGTGCTCAATTACTCCGGATGACCCAAACTCTTAAAGATTATGGGATATATGTGAAACATGTTCCATTGCTTTGTGACAATGAAAGTGCTATCAAAATTGGTCATAATCCTGTACAACATTCTCGAACTAAGCATACTGAAGTTCGTCATCATTTCATTCGAGATCATGTTGCTAAGGGTGACATTAATCTTAAGCATGTTCGCACTGAAAAGCAATTAGCGGATATATTCACTAAACCTCTTGATGATAAAGTGTTTTGCGGGTTAAGAGGAGAATTGAACATAATTGATGCTTCAAACTTGGAGTAGAAACTCCATTGGATACATGCAAGGCATGAACTTATGACTAATCCTTGTTTTTCCTCTTATGATGAAAATCTTATGTCTTGGATATATTTGTATCTTGCATGTTATCTAACCCATGTAGGTACTTGGTTGAATGTAATTCCATGAGGTAGTAACCTACTCATATCTTGAGCAACCTCTGCATCACCAAGTCTCTACACTATGGTGGTTACAGACAAGGAAGCACGAAACCATTCAAACATATCCTTTGACAAATTCTATGTTGAGCTTCATGATTGTCACTTTTGGATACACAAGTGCTCTTCCTTGCAAGAACTAACCCATGTAGGAAGATGGACTCAAATTCCAAGTGGTGCTCCCAACTCTTGATGATCTACATCAACCTTGAGCAACCCACATAAGTTCAACTACATATTCAACACCACCAACCAAGGTATGTTATTCCATCTTAGAGAAGCTTTACTCCAAGTCATGAGCTAAAGTAACTCGACAAGATGTGAATACATCAAGATGCTTAAACTAAAAATGGCAACCCCATTTTGAGCTTAAACAATGAGTATGACCTATGATCAAGTGATCTCACTTGACTCCTAAGTCAATATACTCTAACATAGGTGACTTTGTCGCCGACTATCTCTAGATGAAGTTCTCTTGTGTTCTTTTTGTGTTTTTGCATTTGTCTCATGCATATTTGTTTCCCCTTTCAAAAAAAAACTTCATCTAGATTTCTTTCTGTTTGCTCTGCATTTTCTGCATCCAATTCTTTGCACATCATTCAGTAAATTCCTTGCAAATCTTTGTGAGATCCTACTAGTCTAGTGAGCTGAGGTGACAAGTGTTTTCTCTGCGATGAACTCGGTCTCACCGACTTGTTGTTTTCGGTCCAACCGAATCCTTTTGGTACAACCGAAGCATACCACTCGGTGCCACCGATTTCACAACAGGAAAAACAGTTTCCCACTTATTCTGTGTTTCTTCTGATCCAACTCCACTCAATGAATCTTGTCCTCTACAAGCATCACATTTTTATCAGTGCTTTGTGTTGTGACTCAAGGATCAAACCCTTCTTGGAAATTGATGTCAAAGGGGGAGATAGAGATCACATCAAAGCTTATCACTTAGAGAGATCACATCAGAGAAAGAGAGTATCACCTCCTCAGGGGGAGAAAGAGATCTCCAGGGGGAGAGAATACTCAAGTAGAAAGTATTTCTCAAGGATCCCAGATGCTTGGTGTTCAAGAGGAGATATGCCACATGTCTTCTTGAGGGGAAAGACATGTTCATATGTGCTTATTTGCATTAGCTTGCATTAGCTCTGTTCATTTATATCTTTCAGCTCTGATTTTCTGTTCCCTGTCTTCTCCCAATATCCCATGCTAGATTCAGGGGGAGCAAGACATCTAAGGGAAAGAAATCTTTTAAATTCATTGCATATCTTTACTCTTGGGGACACATCCAATCCAATGTGGTACTTAGTACGCACTCTCTAAATGTCATCCCAGTCTTGGTATTCTTGTGGTTTCTTCTGTTTGCTCTGGCTAGTAGATGTATCTGTGTTATCTAACCTTGTTTACGCAGGTTCATTCCACCCAAAGCCAACTCAAGACTACAAGGTAAGTATATGCATCACAATCATGTGTATGAGGAATTCTTGCTGATGTACATACTGTTTGCAAGAAGGACTCATGGGCATGAAGGTATTTCCTTTAATATTCTTTGCGCTGATGCATATGGCCAAGATACATGTAACACATTGCCTACTCTGTCATGGTTATTGTTGGTGTCAAAACCGGCAGATCTCGGGTAGGGGGTCCCGAACCGTGCGTCTAGGAGGATAGTAACAGGAGACAAGGGACACGATGTTTTTACCCAGGTTCGGGCCCTCTCGATGGAGGTAAAACCCTACCCCTGCTTGATTAATATTGATGATATGGGTAGTACAAGAGTAGATCTACCACGAGATCAAAGAGGCTAAACCCTAGAAGCTAGCCTATGGTATGATTGTTGTTCGTCCTACGGACTAAAACCCTCTGGTTTATATAGGCACCGAAGAGGGTTAGGGTTACATAGAGTCGGTTACAATGGTAGGAGATCTGCATATCTGTATCGCCAAGCTTGCCTTCCACGCCAAGGAAAGTCCCATCCGGACACGGGATGAAGTCTTCAATCTTGTATCTTCATAGTCCAAGAGTCCGGCCAAAGGTGATAGTTCAGCTATCCGAACACCCCTAATCCAGGACTCCCTCAGTAGCCCCTGAACCAGGCTTCAATGACGACGAGTCCGGCATGCATATTGTCTTCGGCATTGCAAGGTGGGTTCCTCCTCCGAATACTTCATAGAAGATTTTGAACACAAGGATAGTGTCCGGCTCTGCAAAATAAGTTCCACATACCACCGTAGAGAGAATAACATTTACACAAACTCAATCTGCTAATGTATTCTGTGGCATGACATCACACCGCGGCCAAGCCTTTATTCGAATCGTTTTTATTGTCCCACCTCAATGCGTTTAGCGAGGCGGTTTCCTTGGCACGTCTTGTCGAAGCAGAGATCGTGTCCCCTGATTCCAAGATTCTCATCAATACGGGCGTGGGTAACCCAACCGCGCCATCAATTACGACGCTTGGGAGATAAGCGAGTTTTACCAGGCTGGTGGGGACGCATAGCTTCGTCCGTCCATATAAGGGGATAAGGATCCACTTTTTCACACACGCCTTCTTCCTCCTTTGCTCATCCATTTCTGCGCACTCGAGCTCCAGCACCCAAGTCCGCACATCTCGCCTCAACCTTCCCCCGCCATGTCCGGAGGGGGAGGCAAGTGGATGGTCTCCTCCATCACGGAGGGGCACATCAAAAAGCTGCGAAAGGCTCGATATTTGTCCAGCAACATCGCGCATTGGCTCCCTGACAAGGGGCAGCTTATCCCCACCCCCAGGCCCCATGAGAGGGTGGTGTTCCTCACCCACTTCCTCTGCGGACTAGGTTTTCCACTTCACCCATTTGTCCGGGGGCTCATGTTCTACTACGGCTTGGATTTCCACGATCTGGCCCTGAATTTCATCCTCAACATCTCGGTGTTCATCATTGTGTGCGAGGCCTTCCTCTGCATCTAGCCCCTACTTTGGCTTATGGCCGAAGACCTTCAATGTCAAGCCGAAGGTAGTGGGCGGCCGCCAGGCGGAGTGCGGAGGTGCCATGGTGGGCAGGATGCCCAACATCTTATGGCTCGAGGGCTCCTTCGTGGAGACCATAAAGGGGTGGCAATCGGGGTGGTTCTACATCACCGAGCCGCGTGACCCTAAATGGGCAGCGGCCCCCGAATTCCGATTTGGCTTCCGTACACGGCTCACCTCCTGGAAAGAGACGGGCTTGTCGTGGGGTAATTCGGAAGAGCTGACCAGACTTCAATACTGCGTCCAAAGCCTGGTGAACAAGAAGCTCAAGCTTGTCAACGTAGTCCAGGTCATGCTCATTCACCGGATCCTCCTGTGCCAACAACGGGCCTTCAGCTTGTGGGAGTTTGATCTGGCACAACACCAAACCTTGAGCAGGCTTTTCGACACTATGTACTAAGATGCCTGGAAGGTGCTGTTCAAGGGCGCCGAGGCTCCCGCATCCGCTACCGAAGATCGCGGATACAGCTCACAGCGTCAAGCCAGCGAGGTAAGCTACTTTACCCTTTATGGGACTATTTTTATCCATAGTTTGACTCTATGCGGGATCTAAACTCCCTTACCTTTGACAGGCCTGGCAGAAGACATCCGGGCAGGTTAACTGTCCGGCTCCCTTGCCAGAAGACCCAGCAGACGCCCGATTGACGGGGCTGCTGGTTCCGGCACCTCACGTGGTGCCGGAGAAGAAGGCCAAGAAGAAGGCCACAGGAGCTCGAAGGAGTTCCCAGCACCAGGTGTTGTCGGACTCATCGTCCGATGACTCCGAGGCGGACTCCTCCCGCGAAGACGAGGAGGAGGAAAAAGAGGCCTCTCCCCCAACGGGGGGAGAGAAGAAAAGGAAGGCCGCCCCAACCGGGGAGGCCGGAGGGTCCAAGAAGGGAAGGACCCTTCCCCCGGACTACTCCACCAACGTCGACGACGGTGAAGAGGAGTGGCCACTGAGGCCTAAGCCCCTAGCGACATCGTAAGTGTCCGGATACTAGAATAACTCATGGCGTTTCGTTTGTCATATAGAATCTCCTAACGCCGAATATAACCCTGCAGCCCGCCCAAGGACGGGCTCGACGCTTCAATGAGCGGCTCCCTGGCTTCGTCGGAAGTGAATAGCACTTCACTTCCGGCTGCCTCCTCTCCTCGCGCTGCGGATGATGTCGAGGTGGGGTCCAAAAAGGGGCCCAGCTAGGAGGAGGAGGTCTAGGAGGCGCCGCAAGGCAACCTCCCGGACTCCAAGCACGAGGAGGTTCAAACCCCAAAGGGCTCTAAGTCCGGCCCTGGGCCGGACTCCGTATCGGAACCTTCAGTGGTTCCGGAGTCCGGCAGGCGGCCCCTTCGTAAGAAGGGCAAGACTGCGACACCGGTGACCTCCGTCCAACTAGAGGCATCGGATAATTTGCTGGAGGCGCTTAACGGCGCCTCCATCGACGAGGAGCACCGCACTGTTATGAGTGTGGTGATCCAGAAAGTTCAGTCCGCCAGGAGCGGGCTGACTGAAGCCTGTGCCAGCCTTCTAACAGGCTTTGAGGTATGTATTTAAGATATGTAAAAATATTACCGCATAGATAGTAGCCCCTGATGCTCAGTTTGGTGTTCGGAAAGAAAAGCCGAACTGAGGATCTAAAAAGATGTACGCAGGAGTCTAACATAAGTATGTCAATATGGGGAATGCAGGTTGCGCTGTTGACCTCTGCCGCACTGACTGTGGAGGTCAATGCATTGAAGCAGAGCCTTGAGCGGTCCGAGAACGAGCTTGGCCTTGCCAAAAAGCAGCTCGAGGACAAGGAAGGTAAATAATACCTTATGGAAGTATATAAAAAATGTGGTTGAAAAAATAGCAGGAATAACGTGAGAATTACAGGGGCCACGAACGAGGTGGCGACCCTGAAGGAAGCGGTGTCCAAGGCCAAAAGCAATGCGGCTGCGGAGCGCACCGAGCGAGAGAAGCAGGAGGCGCGGGTGGCGGAGGTGTGGCAAGAGCTCCAGGCTCTCGTGGAAAAACACGAGAGTTTGGAGCGTGACTCAAAGACTCGAGAGTCTGAGCTCGCCTTGGCTCTTGAGAGCGCCAAAGCCGCTAAGGCCGAAGCCCAAAAAGCCCTCCAGGAAATTGAGGCGACGAAGAAGATAGCGGCGGGTAAGGCATTCTCCATGCAGAGCAAGCACGTGAGAGTGAATTACTTGTTACTTACCCGAATCCGGAGCTCTCCAGGAGCATTCGCAGATCTGCCCCGCAGTGTGTCCAACGCTGCCGCATTCTACCGGGCCGAGGAGGGGAGCTCGACAGAGAAGGTGTTCTGGTCTCAGTATGCTGAGGCCGGACACCCGGTGCCCTTGAGCGACCAGCTAAAGCAGCTGGTCAAGCTCCATAAGGTTGCCGAATAGGCCATGAAGGGCCTCATAGTTCAGCTGTGGCCTGCGGAAGCCATACCTGGGAGCTACTTCGAGCTGGTGAGGAGGCTGATGGACGCCTGTCCATGGATTTAAGTCGTCAAGCACTCCATCTGTATCGAAGGTGCCCGTAGGGCCCTTGCCGGTGCTAAAGTACACTGGGGCAAGATGGATGCTGAGAAGCTTGTGACGGACGCTCCACCGCAGGGCAGGGAGTATCGCAAGCCCGAAATGTATTATGAGGGTGTCCTGAAGGGTGCCCGCCTTATAGCGGGTGAATGCTCCAAAGATGTAATTTTTGAGTAAACTCGCATTTGTTATCCTGTACGCTTGAAAACTTGTTCATATGCTCTAAGCAACGCTTGTGAATTTAAAATATTACCTTCTGTGCGGCCGTTTATTAAATTTGAGAGATGGCGAGTCGTCGGCTTCTGCCCCCATGCCAGGAGTGCTGGGGTGTTCGGGATAAACTTGAGCGCTCTTTTTCCCATTCTTGGGTCCTTTGAGGGAGGCGCTCAACGCGACGAACAAGGCAACCGGACTATAATGCTTGAACACTCTCACTTAGCCATAGAATTCTATAATTTTAAATTTCGGCGAAGCCCCTAGTATTCGGAAGACCGAATTCGGGGCGCTATCCACGCCTGGGCCAGACAAAGCCGACTCCTCACTCTAAGCGGCATAAGTCTTTAGGGACTCGAAAACCTCTCGAACAGCGACCGGCTCTCGCCCTATCATGACGGTCAGTTTTAGCTTTCTCCACTGAGGTGCTCAACCCAGCTCAACCGGGGCACAATCGCAGTGGTTCTCCCAGCGCTACCTTAGCCGATATAACGGAACGTAAGGTACCAAAACATGGGAGCCGGGCAAACCCAACTATTGACCCAAGACATGATTCGGAGCCGATGCATATAATGTTATAAGTTCGGGGTGCCGCACTTGTGAAAGTGTTCGGACTTATCACACCATATTTTGGGGTACTTAAGCCCCTGGTGTATTTGGCCGTACCAAAGCGTACGGATGCAACATGTCATAAGTGAACATATATAGATAAAAAAGGAATGCAATAATAGGCAAAAGCTATGCATTGTTTATTCAAAAAAGCTGCGGTAAAAGCAGAACGATACAAATAGTGCGATAAGCAAGGGACGGGACTATTTGACATGTCCCCCTCCAGAAGCGAGCTGCGGGATGATATGTAAAACAGGTATATTGCTCGTTATAGAGACCACCTGGACACTCGACGTAGCCTTCTGCTTCCCTGGCTGTTGCATCGTGCGTCCGGCGATTCTGCCGGACAGGGCTTCTTGAGAAAGGAGTCCTGAAAGTAAGAAAAAAGGAAAAAAGAATGACACAATTGGGAGCCCCTAGTGCGGTTGAGCCGCATTCTGGGCCTGCCGTGGTCGTGCCCCTCCCCCTATGCCCATGGTATTTCCAGAGTGTAATTATGTACGCGTAGTACTGGTTTCGCAATTTCGCGAGGGCTGGGGTTGGGGCCGCATTGCTACGCGTGCTCGAGACGTGCCAGGCGGTCTTGTTGTAGGTTACTCCGGGCGCGCTTGACGGTGTCTGGACGTTTAATAGCCGGACTCGAGAATTGCCTTGAGAGGCTGCTTTGTATTTCCGCCGCGAGGGCCGCCGTATGCTCCTCCATTCGGAGAGAGAGTTCGGTGTTTCAGTTGACCGTAATAACTCCTCGAGGGCCTGGCATCTTGAGCTTGAGGTATGCGTAGTGTGACACCACATTGAACTTTGCAAATGCGGTTCGTCCGAGCAGTGCGTGATAGCCGCTGTGGAACGGGACTATGTCGAAGATTAACTCCTTGCTTCGGAAGTTATCCGGGGATTCGAAGACCACTTCAAGTGTAACTGAGCCTGTACAATTGGCCTCTACACCTGGTATGACGCCTTTAAAGGTCATTTTGTGGGTTTAATCCTTGATGGGTCTATGCCCATTTTGCGCACTGTATCCTGATAAAGCAGGTTTAGGCTGCTGCCGCCGTCCATCAGGACTCTAGTGAGGTGAAATCCGTCAACGATTGGGTCTAGAACCAATGCAGTGAATCCGCCATGACGGATGCTAGTGGGGTGGTCCCTTCAATCAAAAGTGATCGGGCAAGAGGACCACGGGTTAAACTTTGGGGCGATTGGCTCCATCGCATATACGTCCCTTAGTGCACGCTTCCGCTCCCTTTTGGGTATGTGGGTTGCGTATATCATGTTCGCCGTCCGCACTTGTAGGGGGAAGCCCTTCTATCCTCTATTGTTCGGCGGTCGGGGATCCTCCTCGTCGTCGCTATGCAGCCCCTTGTCATTGTTTTAGGCATTTAACTTGCCTGCCTGCTTGAGCACCCAACAATCCCTGTTGGTGTGGTTGGCTGGTTTTTCGGGGGTGCCGTGTATCTGGCACGAACGATCGAGTATTCGGTCCAAGTTGGACGGGCCCAGAGTATTTCTTTTGAATGGCTTTTTCCGCTGACCGGGTTTAGAGCCTCTGAATCCGGCATTGACTGCCATATCTTCAGCATTATCGCCATTAATGCGGCGCTTGTGCTTGTTCCGACGCGACTTGCCGCTGCTGTCCTTGGTATCCGAATTACCAGGGCACTTGGTCATGTTGTTACTACGAGCTAGCCAGCTGTCTTCTCCCGTGCAAAAGCGGGTCATGAGTGTTGTGAGGGCTGCCATGGATTTTGGCTTTTCCTGTCCTAGGTGCCGGGCAAGCCACTCGTCGCGGATGTTATGTTTGAAGGCTGCAAGGGCCTCTGCATCCGGACAGTCGACGATTTGATTTTTCTTGGTTAGGAACCATGTCCAGAATTGTCTGGCTGATTCTTCCGGCTGCTGAATTATGTGGCTTAGGTCATCAGCGTCTGGTGGTCGCACATAGGTGCCCTGGAAGTTGTCGAGGAATGCAGCTTCCAGGTCTTCCCAACAACCAATTGACTCCGCTGGCAAGCTGTTAAGCCAATGCCGAGCTGGTCCTTTAAGCTTGAGTGGGAGGTATTTGATGGCGTGTAGATCATCACCGCGGGCCATGTGGATATGAAGGAGATAGTCCTCGATCCAGACCGCAGGATCTGTTGTGCCATCGTATGATTCAATGTTTATGGGTTTGAAACCCTCAGGGATTTGATGATCCATCACTTTGTCTATGAAGCATAGTGGGTGTGCGGCGCCTCTGTATTGGGCTATATCACGACGTAGCTCAAATGGGTGTTGCCTGCTATGTTCGGCCCGGCCGGATTTGCTGTATCCGGCATGACGGTTGTCGTCATGTGTAGTGAATCCGTAGATCGATCTTGTCTGCCTTGCCTTGTCCTCCAATATATCTCGCAGGTCTGGCGCACTTCCCCGTGCCTTGGTATTTGAGCGGTGCCGGGGTGCGGCTTGAGTGGAGGGCCGAGAGGCCTCTCTGTCGCAGCAATGAGGTGGCCGGTCGGCCGCATCATGCGCTGGTGATGTAGGTTTGGGTGCTTCCTCCTCTAATCGGGGTAGCAGCCTGCGTTTTGGGTAGCTCTTGGAGGGGCATTCGAGTTCGTACTCTTCGGCCGCAAGGACTTCAGTCCATCTGTCAGCTAGCAAATCTTGATCAACTCTAAGCTGTTGCTGTTTTTTCTTGAGGCTGCTTGCCATGGCCGTAAGCCTGCGTTTGAAACGCTCCTGTTCGACGGGATCCTCAGGCACGACAAATTCGTCGTCGTCGAGGCTTGCCTCGTCTTCGGAGGGAGGCATGTAATTATCGTCCTCTACCTCTCTGTCTGCCGCTATCTCATGAGGGCTGGCTTCTCCATCCTCCTGTGTTGAATCCTGCTGGAGGGGGTTGTCTTCGGCACTTTCCGGGGTGTTATTGTCTCCCGTGCCGGAATCACCGTTTTTGCTGTGGCGGGATTTAGAGCGGCGCCGCTGATGCCGGCGCTTATGCTGTTTCTTGGAGGGGTCATCCTCCGTTGTTCCATCATCGTTCTGTCACGACCGGTTTTCCAATAAAAATATTTATTGAGAAACCAATCTTTTGAGTCCAGTATGAGAGAAATCCTCCTCACTGGTAGACAAATTCTTGATACAATAAGCCAGTAGCATAAAATATATTACAGGGTCGAACTACGGTTGCTCAACCAAATTATTACAAGCACGCCAATAAATATACATAATGGCGGACATGACACAGTGGTGTGGAGGCATACTACTGACTCGAGGATAGGGCGGTGGTGGAGAAACACAACGGGGAGAGAGATACAAGTCTCTAAAACTGTCATCTCATCGAGCGTCGAGGTGAGGCTTGATGAATTTATTTGGTAGCGGAAGCGGATATAATACAGTGACCAAATCCAGGGTCGAACGAGACTGACTGGGACTCCTCTAGGCGTCGGACTCGCTATCAAATTCTTCATCCATGAGATCGCCTTCGTCAGCATCTAGCCAAATCAACAAGCCAGTGAGTACTTTGAAAGTACTCGCAAGACAGTTCGGACGTAAGACATAACAAATGCATGCATGAATGCGTCATGATTAATTCACCAATGTACATTCAAAAATTAGCATAACGAGGTAAGTAAAAGGGAAACGGCGGTAGTCCGCCTGAAATCCCACAAAACATAAATGAAGACCGATCGGGTGTCTGAAGCGACGCCTCGAAAGGTGAACAAATAAATATAAGGAAATGATGCCACAGTCGGGCGTCTTAGCGACACCACATAAAGGGCTTTAAAAGAAATGCCACAGTCGGACGTCGGGGCGACATCACAGAAAGGGCTTTAAAAGAAATACCACAGTCGGGCGTCTTAGCGACACCACATAAAGGGCTTTAAAAGAAATGCCACAGTCGGACGTCGGGGCGACATCACAGAAAGGGCTTTAAAAGAAATACCACAGTCGGGCGTCTTAGCGACACCACATAAAGGGCTTTAAAAGAAATGCCACAGTCGGACGTCGGGGCGACATCACAGAAAGGGCTTTAAAAGAAATACGACAGTCGGGCGTCTTAGCGACACCACATAAAGGGCTTTAATAGAAATGCCACAGTCGGACGTCGGGGCGACATCACAGAAAGGGCTTTAAAAGAAATACGACAGTCGGGCGTCTTAGCGACACCACATAAATGGCTTTTATTCACAAGGAAATAATGCTCATAATAAATATTCAATTCATGAGAATAAATGGGTTAGTCCATCCACAGGAATAATCATTTAACCGGACTTAGCACTCATGCGGTTCACCGGAGTCTCTGTCATCAAAACTGACATTTGGTCAAGATAAGTTAATATCGAACTTGGACATGGAATAGATGATTCGAAGGAATATATGACTCTGCAGAGTTTGTACAAAATTTTTCCCACAGCCAACGGATTTCCGTAGTCACGAAGGACTAGTTCCATTTACGGTATTTCGGAAGAAAACACAGCTAACCAGTACACACCCATCCTACCTCTCGATGCTAGGAATCACCCTAGACATCGTCCAAGAAAAACTTTTGAGACGGGGAGATCACAATCTCGAATAGCATGGGATCAAATTTATATACGCGCGCTCTAAGGGGTGCCCCCCTCTCGGTCCCAACCGGAAACACCCATGCCCCCTGACCGGATGACTGGCTTTAATCCCGGGCCATGGAACCATCATCACGGCCTCTCCTTTTTGGTGTGTACCAGGAAAGCGGTTTACAACTTACTAAGCCATATTCCTTGCGGAAAACATGTGGTAGTACAAGGAAGGAAGAATGGAAGGAAGTGGAATGATACGAGTTGACATTGAAGTCACATAGTCTGGCATAAGCCTGGCATGCTACAACACTACCATCTTACCCATCCTCATGCCAACACATGGCCATGCATACTCACATCCATCCACTCATGGATTTTCGAAACTCACTTGCCTCATCGTCTCAGGTAACAGGACATTCGTCGGTATGTTCATCAACATGCCATAAACTACTTAATGCAAACATGCCAAAACAATCATCATATCAAAAGTTCAAACATGCTTGCCTGGTTCGGAGTAGTCGGAGCCTAGCTCGGTGAAGTTCGCGGCTCCGTCACCTCCTTCGGTATCTACGGTATAAAGAAAATATATGCGCTATCGTAAATACCAAGAGGTGCACAAAAAGTATTCCAAATATTTTTCAAATAAATCTGATAAAAAACTAGACAAAATTTTAAAGAGGACAGAAAAAGGATCAATCAAAAATACTTTTCTGTTTAAAAGTTATAAAGGTTTTTGTCCAGGGACTCATCTGTAATGAAACAGAAGATTTCTAGGGGCTAGCTTATAAAAACAGAAAACGTTCCAGTCTTGAATACGCCAGCCCAGAGGGGAAAGCATATTTTTCCCGAAGGCATTTTCAAAAAACGATTCGTTTAAAAGGATCTGAGAGGCTGACGGGCGGGTCCCACTCGTCAGGTTTAAACTTTTAAACGGGGGACGAAGCTCGTCGGCGCCGGAGAGCCGCGGTGGTCGCCGGCGGTGATCCACGACGAGGTAGGAAGACCGGAGGGTACCTCCGTGTTCAGGGCGCCCTTCCGCGTCGGTTGGTGGTGGTGGTGGCGGTCGGCGAGCACCACGTCGACGGCGAGCCTTGCTCCGGCGGACGGCGGTTCGGGTGGTCGAGGGTCTCGTCGGATGGAGCTGCGAAGGCCAAATTGAGGAGGGGGTTAGACTTATGGTAGCTAGAGGGGGTAACTGACGGGGTTTGGGCGCCGGCGACGGCCTCACCGGAGCGAATCGAGGTGGAGGCCGAGGCGGAACGGGGCGGCCGGAGTCGGGGGAGGAGACCTCCTCGAGGTCCTCCTGGTGGCTTGGCAGGGTCTTGGAGAGGTGCAGTGAGGGTGTGGGGGTCGTGAGCGAGCTCGGGGTCCTTTTTATAGGCGATCCGAGGCGGTGGCCGTGAACGGGGATCTCCGGTGAAGGTTACGGCGGCGCAGTGCTTTGGTCGGGGAGGTTTAGGGGTCGAGCGCCGTTGTGGGGGTTCACTGGGTCCGTTTGGGTGCTAAACTAGCCGGGATTTGGGTGTTTAGGGCGAGCTCGACGGAACGGGGGTGGCGCGGCCCGTCGGCGGCAGGGAGCACGTTCCGTGCTTGCCGGGCCACGGCGACGGTGCCACGGGCGTGCGTTGGCATGGCAGGGACACGCGGAGAGCCAGGGGGCGTTGGGCGGCGCCGGGTGGCGTGGCGAGCGGGCTCGGGCCCTCGCTGGCCGCCACGGAAGGTGCAGCCACCGCAGAAGCTTCCAACGCCGGCGAGGCTTCTCGCTACCGACGCCAGGAATCGGCCAAGCGTGCGTGCGCGGTGCTGGTCAAGGGGAAGAGGCTGCGTGCAACGCGCCAGGGCGCACTGTCGCCGCATGACTGAGTCTGACGAAGGAAAAACGACACTGAATTTCTGAACTTAACTGAAGATGAACAGAACAGTGCATGCAAGGTGTTCGACAGAATGATCTAGGCATCTAGGGATTTTTCCTTGAGCTGAAACTTGGTGGAGTGGCTACTCATTGCTCCAGTAGGCTGCCTGAATTTTGGTGGAATTTTAGAAGAAGTGTAGATATGAATTTCACCAAATTTGGAAAATCTGGTCCAAACTTGCAGAGACTGAAATTTGAAAAATTTGAAAAGAGGAGGAGTGGATCAAGATGGTTCTGGGTTGTGGGTACAAAGGACCATCCAGGAGAGTTGGTTTGAGGTCAAAACTCAAATGCAAAAGGGTACTTGCTTTGAAAATCTCTCAGGCTCCAAATAATTTGCAGAAAAGATTTGAGGGGAAAGAAAATTAGAATAAAATCCAAAACTTGCTTGGATTAGTTGGGACAGAGAACTTAGGTTGATTACAAGGAGGAGGGGAGGTTTTGGAGGGGTTTTACCACATGGGCAAAATACAAAGTCATGGGTGGTTTCCAAGATATGAAAATCCCAAATTTTCATAGAGTTTCTTTTTAAAAGAAAAAAAAGATTAAACTCCCAAAATAAATTTGAGAGGAAACCAACAGAGAAGAAGTTTCAAAAGATCAAACACCATAGTTTGAAGAAAAATAAAATCCTTGCCAAAGAAAAGGAAGTTTTTAAGAGGAAGGTTTTCTGGAAAATTTTAAATGGCCTCTTTTCAAAAACCACAAAGTTTTTGCTGAAAACCAAATAAAAATTTTGGAGTGTCACACGTTCCCATCTTTTGGGATGTCCACCATGTAAATGTCGTATGACGAGGTGGCCTTCCAGTGCCCTGTAGGCGCTGGTTCTTGGTCGTCTCCTGCATCGTCGTCCATACCGTCGATATCTTCGAAGTCGAAGTCTAGCATGTCGGTTAAATCGTCGACAGTGGCTACGAAGTGGGTGGTGGGTGGGCTTTGAATTTCTTCGTCATCCGCATCCCAACCTTCCTGACCATAGTCCGGCCCGGGCTCTCCTGATAAAGAGAGAGACTTTAGTGAATTCATGATGTCGCCAAAGGGCGAGTGCTGAAAGATGTCCGCGGCGGTGAACTCCATGACCGGTGCCCAATCGGATTCGATTGGCAGGGGAGCGGAAGGTTCGGAGTTCGAAGAGGAGTCCGGCACCTTGGAGTTACGAGCCTTGCAAAGGACAGGGTTGGTGTTCGGCTCAATCGCCGTAGAGATTGCAGCCCCCGAGGCGGTGTCCAGCCACCCGTCCTCGATCGGCGCAGTCGGTACCGAGCTAAGGGTCGGAGCGGACACTGGTGCGGCCTCCAGGGCACTGTTCGGCGGCAGAGCTAGATCATGCCCATCGTGACAGTGCGGCGCGCTAGGCTGTGGTTCGAACCCGTCAAAGATCAAGTCTCCGCGGACGTCAGCTGTGTAGTTCAAACTTCCAAATCTGACCTGATGGCCAGGGGCATAGCTTTCAATCTGCTCCAGATGGCCAAGCGAATTGGCCCGCAGTGCAAAGCCGCCGAATACGAAGATCTGTCCGGGAAGAAAAGTCTCACCCTGGACCGCATCGTTGTTGATGATCGGAGGAGCCATCGGGCCTAAAGATGACGACACAGAGGAACTCTCAATGAAAGCACAAATGTCGGTGTCAAAACCGGCGGATCTCGGGTAGGGGGTCCCGAACTGTGCGTCAAGGCGGTTGGTAACAGGAGACAAGGGACACGATGTTTTTACCCAGGTTCGGGCCCTCTCGATGGAGGTAAAACCCTACTCTTGCTTGATTAATATTGATGATATGGGTAGTACAAGAGTAGATCTACCACGAGATCAGAGAGGCTAAACCCTAGAAGCTAACCTGTGGTATGATTGTTGTTCGTCCTACGGACTAAAACCCTCCGGTTTATATAGGCACCGAAGAGGGTTAGGGTTACATAGAGTCGGTTACAATGGTAGGAGATCTGCATATCCGTATCGCCAAGCTTGCCTTCCACGCCAAGGAAAGTCCCATCTGGACACGGGACGAAGTCTTCAATCTTGTATCTTCATAGTCCAGGAGTCCGGCCAAAGGTGATAGTTCGGCTATCCGGACACCCCCTAATCCAGGACTCCCTCAATTATGCTCTCAAATGCTTCTATATTCCATATTCACATGACTGCATACATGTAGAGGGAGCCTATGCTTGTTACATGTCTTTCCAAAGCTTTACTTGCTATTCTTTATATCTTTATCTAAAGCTTTGATGTATGTTGTCATCAATTACCAAAAAGGGGGAGATTGAAAGCACAAGTGCTCCCTAGGTGGTTTTGGTAATTAATGTCAACATATCTCTTGTTGGACTAACACTTCTATCTAGTATGTTTCAGATAAGTTCAACAATGGAGTGGCATGGACTAAAAGATGTGGGAACTCCTTCAAGATGCTTAGGACAAAGGATTAGCTCAAGCTTCAAGCTCAAGACTCTTCATTTTACATTTTAGTGATCCAAGATCACATTGAGTCTATAGGAAAAGCCAATACTATCAAGAAGGGATGAGGAGTTGCTTAATGAGTTTCTTTCTCCATAGTGCTTAGTGATATGCTCCAAAACCCTCAACCACTTTCCCACTTCCACACATATGTCCTAAACCTAAAGTCAGACTCGTCCATACTGATTCTTTCTATCCGGCGCCACCGAGTTCAGATGTCATAGCCACTGCCACAAACCCTAGGCAAATCGGTTACACCGATAGGGATCTCGGTCTCACCGAGATGGGATTATAATCTCTCTGTGTATGTCCATTATCAAAATCGGTCTTACCGAGTTTGAGCAATCGGTACTACCGAGATTACAATGCAAACTCTCTGGTTAACTTATTACCAAAATCGGTCCCACCGAGTTTGAGTAATCGGTCCCACCGAGTTTGCCTGACCAACTCTCTGGTTAGCTTATTACCAAAATCGGTCTCACCGAGTTTGTGTAATCGGTCTCACCGAGATTACGTTATGCCCTAACCCTAACCATATCGGTCCTACCGAGTTGCATATCGGTCCCATCGAAAATCCTAACGGTCACTAGATTTGCTGAATTGGTCCGACTGAGTTTATCAATTCGGTCCCACCGACTTTGGCAAGTTGTGTGTAACGGTTAGATTTTGTGTGGAGGCTATATATACCCCTCCACCTCCTCTTCATTCATGGAGAGAGCCATCAGAACAAACCTACACTTCCAACTTACCATTTCTGAGAGAGAACTAGCTACTCATGTGTTGAGGCCAAGATATTCCATTCCTACCATATGAATCTTGATCTCTAGCCTTCCCCAAGTTTCTTTCCACTCAAATATTCTTTCCTTCAGATCCAAATCCCATGAGAGAGAGTTGAGTGTTGGGGAGACTACCATTTGAAGCACAAGAGCAAGGAGTTCATTATCAACGCACCATTTGTTACTTCTTGGAGAGTGGTGTCTCCTAGATTGGCTAGGTGTCACTTGGGAGCCTCCGACAAGATTGTGGAGTTTAACCAAGGAGTCTGTAAGGGCAAGGAGATCGCCTACTTCGTGAAGATCTACCGCTAGTGAGGCAAGTCCTTCGTGGGCGATGACCATGGTGGGATAGACAAGGTTGCTTCTTCGTGGACCCTTCATCGGTGGAGCCCTCCGTGGACTCGCGCAACCGTTACCCTTTGTGGGTTGAAGTCTCCATCAACGTGGATGTACGATAGCACCAGCTATCGGAACCACGCCAAAAACATCTGTGTCTCCAATTGCGTTTGAATCCTCCAAAACCCTTCCCTTTACATTCTTGCAAGTTGCATGCTTTACTTTCCGCTGCTCATATACTCTTTGCATGCTTGCTTGCTATATGTTGTGAATGTTAAACTTGTGCCTAAACTCCACTTAAACTTAAAGAAGTTAAAAACTGCAACTTTGGTACTTAGTGTCTAATCCCCCCCTCTAGACACCTCTTCTCAAGGTCCTACAATGGGGCATTACTTCGTGCCATGAAAAAAATTTGGATCTGCCACCCTGGATGTCCGCTGGAGGTCCCGCCGTCGCGCCGATTTGGATCTGTCGTCGCGTAGACTTTCAGCGAATTCGACTGTTGGCCGGAGCACCGGCGTCCGTGATGGCTCCCGCAGCTCATGGTCGTCGTCCGGAGTAGAACTTCTAGCCGCCGGAGCTACCATGAGCAGATGCACGACCGTTGCGATCGAGCCGGGCGACCTTTGCTTCAGTCAGCGTCGTCGTTGCCACGTTGCTGAACTTATGGGTAGCCCCCAACTGACACGTGTCAACAAGGTGAGGAAAGACCTTTGTGACCGGGGTGGCTACCATCTTCGCTCCGACAAGCAGCCACCCGATCTCATCATCCTCGCGCACAAGGTGTTCGCCAAAAATTACACAAGGTAGAAAATATCGCTAACTTATTTTACATCATCTGTTGGAGCACTAGTGCTCTGCTTCACACCATGTGTTGGTGTTGGAGGTTCTTGGTGATGTAATAAGTTACTTTTTGGTGATGTAAAATTTTACTCAAAGCATAATTTAATGATGTATTTTACGTCATCTATTAGAGTTGCTCTAATGCACTAGTATCATATGCATGAGAAAACTTAAAATGCATGTAAAAATTGTTGGTTATTTATTGTTCACGCATGCATGCATTGCAATTAATGTGTTAGTAACACAGTTTTTTGAAGAAAAAACAAACACATTAGTTGAGTATTTTTGCAAACTACAAAAAATATTTTATCACTCACCACGATATAAGTTCTGAATTGAGCCATTTGAACGGGTTAAACGGGAAGGGAGGGAATAGCAAGGTTTGGGGCCTCTGTTTTGAGATCTCTATGGGAGGTTTCACAGTTGTGGCTTCTTGATTTCGGGCAGCCACGATCTCAGCTCTCTCTTCCAGTTGACGAGGCGATCTTGGATCTGCTGCCATCCTTCGTGATGTTCAATTCAAAGCGGCCCTTCCTGGCATTGGATTTCACTGTCTAGGAGTGGCAGCCCATGCTGCTTCCGTCCCTCGCCGGAATCCTTAAAGATGGCGAGAAAAGTCTTGGACGAACGGAAGCCGGCTACCGAAGACGACTGTTCAGTATTATGCAAGGATCAATGTTTGTTTGCTGTATATCGAACTGACCGGAATGCATCCGGCCTCTCTCCTAGAAACAAGAGAAACATCAGACGTACGTCACACGCACGTTCTTGAACTCGTTAAAAGTTGTTGGAGTTCGTCCCGTGCGCCGTTGGCAATCAAAGCTCAACTCCTAGTCCAAGGTACAGTTCCTGGGCACTGTGCCGTGGAAATGAAATGAAAAAGCAAGGCGGGGGCGGGTGGCTGTCTACAAAATGGCAGGCAGTTCACTGCCCTAGCAAAAGGGCAGCGTACCAAGCAATCAAAATCAGGTGAAGGCCACCCTCCCTTACTTCTGCCAGTGTCAGCCTCAGTTAGCCAGATAGAAACGGCAGAACACACATGGACAAGTACGTAGTACTCTCTTTCAATCAAAGAAAAGAACATGGAGGAGTACTGAACTGATTAGTGTTGAAGCTGATCGACGTCCTTTCAGTGGTACTAAAGAATAATGCACTGTACTACTCCCTCCGTCCCGTAATATAAAATGTTTTTTTGACACTAGTATAGTATCAAAAAAACGTCTTACATTATGGGACCGAGGGAGTAGTATTTACCCAAATTACACTCACCGGCCATGGAATTAATTAACCTGCATTTTCCAACAGAATGGGAGTAACTTGTATGAGTCACCTTGCAAAATATGCAAGTAGCTAGTGCTCATATTCATCACTGGTATTGTTGCTTCAATCAAACAAATAAATCCCACATTATCCGCACTCCACGTGCATTTAGATCTCTCTGATTATGAGCCACACAATAGAAAGGCAAAATATCTTGCCAAAGTACTAGTAATAGAAAATATTGCAGATAATTACAACATATAGTTTGCATGATACAGGTTCCACTCTTGTTCAACTACCAGCAACCATGGAGCTAGAACCACCGCTAACAACTGCATCCGCAGATGGAAGGAAATCACACTGAATTTCTCCGGAATACTCGATCGTGAACGCTCGTTTCTCGATCTGACGCCATTAACTCCAATGGTGTATGGCATGACCGTCCTTCAGGCTTCAGCATGCATGTGTGCCTTGATCAAGGTAGGTGTGCAGTCCTACTATAATGGAGGTCATGATAAAATGGGTAACGGATAATAATCAGTTCTGAGGGCAGAAGGGCGTGCCGGGCTTCTCCCGGTGGCTGGGGATGACGAAGTGCCGGATCCTGCCGACCTGCTCCGTGAGGTAGGCGTCGCACAGGAACGCCTTGGAGAACCTGTCCTCCACCGTGCGGTCCACGTCGTGCACGAACACGTCCGTCGCGCCGTCGCCGGGCCGCCGCGCGCGCGCCGCCATGCCGGCCGTGTAGATGGCGCCCATCCTCCCGGGCGCCTCGGGCGTCCACCCCGTGGGCGCGTCCACCATGATGAGGTCCCACTCCACCTCGTGGAACACGGCGGGGAGGCCGCGCAGCGCCAGCCGGCACGAGGCCTCGGCGGCGGCGGCGAGGTCTGGCTGCGCGGTGCACCCCGGGTGGTCCCGGAGGGCGATGAGCTCGTCGGCCTCGGTCAGGCGGGTGTCGTAAGTCACGTGGTACGACTCCAGGCCCGGGTGCGCGGAGCGGACGGAGGCGATCCAGGACGCGTCTTCCTCGAGGAACACCGTGCGGCCGCCGTGGTTGAGCGCCGCCCACATGGGGCTGTCGTGCCCGAGGCCGAACACCAGGAAGTTGCAGGGCGAGCGGCGCTGCAGCACGCGCAGCGACACCCCGATCTCCCCCGCCGTCTGCTGCGGCGTCACGTTCGACGTCGCGTAGTGCACCAGGGCCTCGGCCACGGGTGCCGGCAGCTTCGAGCACGACCCGTCGCCCGCGCCGCCGCTCAGCCGCGAGGCGGCGCCAGAGCCACGGGAGGAGGAGGAGAAGAGCGTGCGGGCGGAGAATAGGAGGAGGAAGGCGGCGAGGCCGGTGACGAGGAGGAGGCGGTGGCCGACGACGCCCTGCAGCTTGGCCTTCATGGCGGCGAGGTGGAGGGCCTTGCGGACGTGCGTGGGGCTCGACATGAAGAAAGCTCGTCGGTTCTTCTCGTTGAGCGCCCGGCCTACGTCGGTTCTTGGGTGGTGAGAGGTTTATAGGCGAAGATGATGGTTGAAGGAAGGGGAGGCGACGGAAGATTGGTAATGGAGGGCGAGGGCGAGGGCGGATGAGATTGTGATGATGGGGTTTGGTGATGAGGACACGAGACCTGCAAAGTTTGGTGTAGGGTTGGCTTTCGGATGGACGGGCGGATGGATGCATCCTTTGCGTTGTGGGGCGCCCTTTCGGTTGAGAGGACGGGACGCGTTGATGCTAAGGAATGGGCCGAATGCGCCGCGTATTTCCTCTTTTTTCTTCTTGAGATATAGTGCTAATTATTGTGTTTTAAATACGAAGTAGACGTCGTGAGGGATGGTTGTCGGCCACGGTATTATCATCAGTTTAGATATGAAATTTTGTTTTCAGAAACATTTAAATCAATATTACTATCCCAAGCAATGGCTTATCGTTGTCTCGACGCATTTGTGAGAAGGCCCATAGAAGACACAAAAACGAGAAGTTCTGCCCTGCAACATCCTTGGTTGTCTGCAGGAAAAGAACAAAGACACAGTGTGACACTCGGTGACCATTCTTTTTTTTGAACATTAGGCAAACACAAGCGCTCATATACACGCGCACACACTCACCCCTATGAACGCACACACGCACACCCTATCTCTACGAGCGCCTCCGAAAGACTGAGCCGGCATATCATCTTGAGATTTACGAAGTCATCGTAGGCGCCTCGTCGTCGACGGGAACGTCTCCTCCCACTGAATGCGCATCGCCGGAAATCCTGAAATAAATCCAGGAATAAATGCGAGTATCAGGATTTGAATCCTGGTGGGCTGGGGATATCACAGTCCCTCTAACCATCCAACTACAGATTGGGTTTTCACTCGTGTGGGTTCGCCCACCTTCCCTTCAGCAGCTCTCCCTGGACTTCTTGCTCGATGTTATTATTGACAGCTTGGATCCATGAGAGCTCACTATGCATGATTGTCTGTTTACCTGGGCCAATAAGGGTCTCTAGTGACTTGCTTCGGAGCAGGTCGACCGCTAGATCCAAGGCGGCCAACACGGTGATGGTAGAAGCACCAGGCCAGGGGGTGGCAGCGGGACGGACCGGATTGCGGCGGCAAGCAAGGCGAGGATAGTGGCGGACCCAGCAAAAAAATGAAAGGTGTGCACACTCTAATTTTTTCCCCACCTAATCCATGTGTTAGACAATTTTTTTAACTAGTCCATGTGTCAAACAAAATATTGCAAAATAATAACATGAGTAGCTTGATGCAAATCTCACAACAATTTGGTTCACAAAATATATCTCAAATGTGCTCAATTACAATATGAGTAGTCTTACATGAAAGAAGCACAAGTAGAAAATTATATCACTAGGTAACTCTATGTTTTTGCATTGCCATGAAAGCATCAACTCTGTCATCTTCGCTTACTTTCATGAACACATCCCGTTCAATAAATGTCACCAAGCAATCATTCAAGCGATCATCACTCATAGTAGTCCTCAACTTGCTTTTCACTAGATTCATTGCTGAAAATACTCTTTCAACACTCACTGTCGCCACCGATAAAATCAATATCAATTTGATGAGTACGTAGACCAAATCATAAAGAACATGTTTCTTTGTTGCAACAAGCATACTAGAGACACCAATATTACTTGTATTTCTAAACCTATCATCTTGTCTCATATCATCAATAAAATTAGCAAGTTAAAATTCTAGCCTTATCAAATCTGTGCTTGAAATGTCCATGTGATAGAATTCAGCAAGTCTCATTACCTTGAGTGCATCATAAGAAGCAAATGAATTGAGGGGATTCAAAGCCGACATGCAAATAAGCCACTCCGTATTAACCTCATCAAACCGATTGTCAAGCAACTCCGTACTAGGAGTCAAATGATGATCTTTAAGCAAAGTTCAAATTGCATCCTGTAGGATCTAAAGTATGTCTAGAGGGCGGGTGATTAGACTACTTGACCAAATAAAAATCTAGCATTTTCCCAATTTTAGTTCTTGGCAGATTTTAGCAACTTAGCACAAGTCAAGCAATCAACCTACACATGCAATTCTAAGAGTATAGCAGCGGAATGTAAATCATTGTATATGAAGGTAAAGGGAAGGAGTTTGGAGGGAGCAAACGCAATGTTGACATGGAGATTTTTGGCGTGGTTCCAATAGGTGGTGCTATAGTACATCCACGTTGATGGAGACTTCAACCCATGAAGGGTAATGGTTGCGCGAGTCCACGGAGGGCTCCACCCACGAAGGGTCCACGAAGAAGCAACCTTGTCTATCCCACCATGGCCATCACCCACGAAGGACTTGCCTCACTAGGGTAGATCTTCACGAAGTAGGCGACCTCCTTGCCCATACAAATTCCTTGGTTCAACTCCACAATCTTGTCGGACGCTCCCAAGTGACACCTAACCAATCTAGGAGACACCACTCTCCAAAAGGTAATAGATGGTGTGTTGATGATGAACTCCTTGCTCTTGTGCTTCAAGTGATAGTCTCCCCAACACTCAACTCTCTCTCATAGGATTGGATTTGGTGGAAAGATGATTTGAGTGGAAAGCAACTTGGGTAAGGCTAGAGATCAAGATTCATATGGTTGGATTGGAATATCTTGGCCTCAACACATGAGTAGGTGGTTCTCTCTTAGAAAATGAATGTTGGAAGTGTAGGCATGTTTTGATGGCTTCCCTCACGAATGAGGAGAGGGTGGAGGGGTATATATAGCCTCCACAAAAATCTAACCATTAAACACAATTTACCAAACTCGGTGGGACCGAATCATAAAACTCGGTCGGACCGATTCAGTTCATAATGTGACCGTTAGGAATTTTGGTGGGACCGACACGTCAACTCGGTGGAACCGATTTTGTTAGGGTTAGGGAATAACGTAATCTCGGTGAGACCGATTACACAAACTCGGTGGGACCGACTTTGGTAATAAGCTAACCAGAGAGCTGGTCAGGCAAACTCGGTGGGACCGATTCGCTCATTTCGGTGGGACCGAAATGTTATGAAAAGTAAACAGGGAGTTTGCATTACGAACTCGGTGGGACCAATCGCTCATCTCGGTTGGACCGAAATGTTACGAAGGGAAACAAAGAGTTTGCAATCCCATCTCGGTGAGACCGAGATTCCTATCGGTGTCACCGAAAAGACTAGGGTTTCTGGTGGTGGCTATGTCAAATGAACTCGGTGGCGCCGGATGGATCAAATCGGTGGGGCCGATTTTGACTTTTGGTTTGGGGCATATGTGGATATGAGAAAGTGGTTGGGGGCTTTTGGAGCATATCACAAAGCATTTTGAGCAAGCAAGCCATTAAGCAACACCTCATCCCCTTTTAATAGTATTGGCTTTCCTATGACTCAATGTGATCTTGGATCACTAAAAGTGAAATGTAGAGTCTTGAGCTTTTAGAGCTTGAGCCAATCCTTTGTCCTTAGCATTTTGAGGGGTCCACAATCCTAATCTATGCCATGCCAATCATTGAAATTTCCTGAAATATTCATCTTGAAATAGCATTAGTTCAATGAGCTATATGCTGTTAATCATTACCAAAACCACCGAGGGATAGTTGCACTTTCAATATCCCCCTTTTTGGTAATTGATGACAACATATAGATCAAAGCTTCGACAAATGATAATAAGATTGAAATACATCGTCCCTTTGAGAAGTATGTGATAAGCAAGACCTCCCCCTAAATTTGTGCATTATTTAAAATTTGCTTTGGACTGCAAATGCACAATCTGTTAGGATCATGGGTCACTCTTGCATGTCACATACATGTTAGTCGAGCGCTCAAAATGATAACAAATAAAAGCATGCACTCATCACCAAGCAAAGTGAATTATCATATATGGATACAAGAGATAATGTCATTCAAGCACACATTATAGTAGCATATGATCAAACACATGATCATCCAAGTATCTCACAAAAGGCATGATGTATCAAGCAAGCATACAATAAAGTTCAACCAAATAGAGCGCAAGAGAGACAAAAAAGCAACATTCTCTCTCTCTCTCAGACTATGCTCTATACATATTTCTCCCCCTTTGGCAACAAGTTACCAAAAAGTCCAAATATGCATAGTGTTATGCGTCTCTCAGGCTTGATCTCCATGAGGTGGGGTAGTAATGACTCCAAGGACGAAGGCTTCAGTTGATGTAGCTGGAGTTGCTGGAGTGGCTGCTGGAGGTGGCATTGAAGTTGTGGCTACTGACGCTGATGTAGTAGCTCGTGTATTTGTAACTGGCACTGCAGCAAACCTCTGACCTCCTGGCACATACTGAAAAGCTTCTGTAGTTGCCTTGCCCTTCTTCTCCTTTGCTTCCTCCTGGAGCTGCTCAACTACTGACTGAATCTCAGTTACTTTTACATCAAGATCATAGAAATTTTGCTCAATGATTCTCTCCAAACTCTCCTGATTCTGAGTCAGGATGGCCAAGCCCTTCTCAGTCCTCAAGGTGGATTGGATCAGAAATCCAAGTTGATCTTGTTTGCTCTTCAAGAACACCTTAGATGCCTCTTCAACACTTGGCATTTTTGCAGCTTTCTCTGCCCTTGCCTTTGCTCTCTTCTCATGTGCTTGCACTGATGAAGGATCATTCTCATCCATGACCACTGTGTTGTCTTCAAAATCTGTCTTGAGAGGTAAGTGCTCCTTGTGCAACAAATAAGTGCCTGTGCCCATCTTAGAGTTGATGAGCACCTGAATTTGTGGAGCATACCCACAAGACCTTTTCTGATCAGCAGTTGTCCTCTTGATTGTCTCTACAATCAGACTCATCACCTTGAATTTCCGAGGGACATCAAAAATGTGCAGCAAGTTGATTGAATGTCCTCTTATCATCCTGTGATCTCCAGGCTTGGGCAAAAGAGTATGCCTCGGGATGGTGTTGATTGTAGGCAGACCAGACAACAGAAACTTCACTGAGCCCAACATATGAGTTTCCAGGGCTTCATCAGGAATTTCCTTGTACATACTTGCCATTGAGTTATGGTCTTTCTTCTTCTTGGCATACACATCCAAGTCATCCTCATGAGCTGCTGGGGCATTTATCAACTTGGCCCATTCATCAACAGTTGATTGGTACCTTGTACCTTCAGACATCCATACTATCCTTCCATAAGGATAGAAGTGAGCAGTGGAGTAGAATTGCATGATCAGCTCATCATTCCAGTTAGTGAGCTCCTGTCCAACAAACTTGTCAACTCCACAAGCCTTGAAGCTATCATAGACACCTAGGAAGTGATCTTCATTCTCTATGATGTATGTCCAGTCAATCCATCTCATGTCACAGACATTTGGCTTCTTGTCAAGAAGAATGGTCTCATAGAAGTCTTGATGTTCCTTAGTGTGGAACCTGTAATCCACAACGGTTCTCCTTCTCACAGCATATGGATCACTTTTCCTCCAAAGTCTCAGACCTGCATCCTTCCTGATGCTCATGTCCTCTGCCACTGGATGAGTGTCATTGTGGTCTGGGATCTTTGGTTTGAGCTTTCTCAGCACTTGGGCTTCAGCTTCTTCTTCATCAGCTTCAGGCACTGGGGCCTTGTTCTTCTCTTCAGCAGGGATGTTTCTTGTGCTTCTCTTGGGTGCAGACTTGGTGGCTGGAGCAGCAGCTTTGGGAGCAGGTTTGGGCTTAGGAGCAGCCCCTGACTTGATTGCATCTCCCATAAGCTTTTGGGACTTGGGTGCTGGTGCAACATCCTCTTCCTCTTCCTCTTCAGAATCTCTCACCATGGTTGACTTTCCAAGAACTTTAGCGGTAGTGGTTCTTGCCTTATTCTTCTTCTTGTCATCACCACTTGCCTCTCCATCATCAGATTCTAGAGTGAACTTCATGGTTTCTCCTGTGGCAACTTTTCTTGGCTTGGATGTAGGGATTCTCCTAGCTGGTGCCTTCTTGTTCATGCCAGGCTTTGTAGATGCAGCAGTGCCAAACTCCTTCTTCACCACCTTCCTCTTTGAGATGGTCTCATCCTCAGCTGCAACATAATCCTCATCTTCAGAATCTGAGGTTCTCTTCTTCCTTGCTCTAGTGGCTGCCTTGGGCAAGTTACTAGGTGTGCTCCTGCTGCCCTCATCATAGCTGCTTGAGGTGCTAGTGCCCTCACTCATTTGCACTTGCTCTTCAGACTTGTTCTGGCTATCACTGGTCAGACATCTTGGCAGGCAAACTGACAGCAAACCTTGTGAATAGATTATAGATGAGGTAGAGTAGATGAGCATCACAAAGTACAGAGATTTTGCAAAACAAATGATTCAAAAACTTAGTTTTAGTTCTCTACAGAAATGATCTCGGAGCTACCGAATTGATAAACTCGGTGATACCGAAGCAACACTTGGAACCTAAACTAGTGAACTCGGTCAGACCGAGTCACGGTTTGGTTGCACCGAGATTGCTAGGGTTTCACAGAGAATTGAACTCGGTCACACCGATTTGCAGTTTTTGGTTAGACCGAAAAGCGCATGTGCAATGGCCTAAGCCAAATTGGTGAGACCGATTTCTATGATTCGGTCGGTCCGAGACGAGTTCTATGGAGAGCTAACCCTAAAATTTTCAAATCAAACTAGGCCTAAGGAAGTTTTAGCTGGATAGATCGATTTCATTCGTGGCAAGAATCATGGCATTGTCCTTGTGCTAGGAATCGGAGTTAAATAGAGAGCACAAGGGGATGGACACATACCCTAGTCGGCGGGTGTTCGCTACGGCGGCGATGGTGGAGCAGATTCCGTCGACGGTGGCAGAAACCAGCGGCGGGAGATTGCTGGCGGCGAGAAGGCGATCCGGAGACTTGAGAAGGCAGAGCAGGACACGCGCGGGCTAAGGCGTTTTGAAGAATTTTCAAAAATCTCACCTGTGGGTATTTATATCCCGATCCTATTGATGTGCCCTAGTGGAACAACTTGATGGCACCGAGATTGCAGCATCGCAAGCGGTTGCTGCAACTCGGTGGGACCGAAGTGTTCAAATCGGTTGCACCGAGATGAAAACCTAGATCAACTTAGTGAACTCGGTTTGACCGAAATGGATGACTCGTTCAGACCGAAATGCACAAAGAGGTTTTGTAAGTTTAAGTCTATGACGAATCGGGGACTCTGGGTGCTCCTCACACAGAGTGGTTCGAATCTGACTTGATCAAACTTTGTGATGTAGCATGAATAGAGTTTGAGACGAGAAAAGCATAGATAGCTAGAGAAGGTTCTTAGGTATTCTTGTCCATCCACTTGGCAAAAGAGAAATAGCCAAACAATCAAAACAACAAGTGGATGTCCTCGAATGAGTAAAGTATGCAACCAACATGCTCACACAATAAAATGGCAAATGAAATATGTGGCAAAGCATGCACAAACACTCTAGCATCTATCAAGCAATTGGCGATGACCAGGTCATCTATATATGAGTATATTGACTTAGGAGTCAAATGAGAACATTTGATCATAGATCATACTCATCATTTAAGCACAAGTGGGGTTGCCACTTTTACATAATGCATTGATGTGTTCACATCATTAGAGTTGCTTTAGCTCAATTCTTAGAGTAAAGCTCCCCCTAGATGTGAGATCCCCCCTAAGAGGGATGAACTAACCTTGGGTTTTGTCGATGTTGACTTGATGTAGGTGTTGAAGATGTGGATGCTCTATGTTGATGTAGATCTTTTGGAGCAATCCTTTGGAGTGAGTTGCACTTTCAATACCTACACGGGTTAGTCCCACAAGGAACAAATAAGGATATCCATAGACATAGAGTGATGCACACACAAGATGATGGCTCTGAAAGCATTGGGTTACCTTGTCCCTTGTCTTACCAACAAGAGGGTTTGTGACTCCATGAACTAGTGCAAGATGTGGAAATTGGTTTCACTTGTCCTTGCCAAAATGATAAGAGTGAAGTATGTTGGCAGAGTCACCCTCAAGAACTCTCTATTTCTTCTTCTTCAGGATCCATACCATCTTGATGGGAATCCTTGGAGTTGTAGTCGTACTTGATGAAGTAGAACTTGACGTAGTCTTGGGAACCCACTTTACCAAGGCCTTAGGAGCTTCTTCAAATGCATCAATATCCTCTTGAATCTTGTCCTTGCCTTTCTGCTTGTGGTCTTGTGGTGGAAGATCATCTTGAGTTTGTGTCCCTTTAAAAGAAGTAGGATCATACTTCTCTTGTTGAGGAACAAACTTCATCTTGGGGTATTGATCTTCTTCCCACTCAACTCCATTGGCATTGAACTTTCGTTCAAAACCAACACCTTGATTCTACCGGTGCCTTCCTTGCTTGCGTACAATCTCCTCAAATTGCTTACTTCCGGAAAGGCTCTTGTAAACACCTTTCTCTATAATTCCCTTCAATAAGATATTTTCTTGCTCAAGTGTAACTTGGCTAAGAAAATCGTTAGTGGAATCAAGAGAACTACTAGAAGCAACAACATGTGATTTAGCATGATTATTGTTACTACTAGAAGAAGAATCTTTCTTACTTTTGTTGCTAGATTTAACTTGTGGCATGTAAGTAGAGAAGAGTAAATGCTTGGCAATGTAAGAAGAGATCTTCTTGCGAAGATCATCATTGATTGCCTTTAAAAACTCATGTTCTTGCTCAAGGTTGTGCTTTTCAAAGCGTAACTTCTCATGAGTCTTTAAAAGTTCTCGATGATCTTCCAAGGTAGTTTCATGAGCTAACTTAAGAGTGCTTAGTTCTTTAGTTAGACACTCAATCTTCTCCTTATCATTGTCATTCGTTTTCTGTTGATTAGCATGATTAATAGTATTCATCACCAGAGTTGTCAACAAGTAAATCATCATCACCAAACAAATCATCTTCATCACTATTGAAATCAACATACTCGGAATGTGATACCTTTGGGCCTTTAGCCATGAAGCATCTTCCAATTCCTTCATTTGGTGAGTCAAATATGTCGTAGGAGTTGGTTGACACAAGTGCTATACCGGCAACACCTTCATCTTGAGTATATTCGGAGTCGGAATGATAACTTCTCTCGGAGTGATGGTCAGAGTCGGAGCCGGATACCCATTCACCAACATGAGCTTGATGTCTTCGCTTTGTGTTGCTCTTTGATGACTTGTCCTTACTTTCCGAATCCTTGCTTCTCCTGGAGGTTCTTCGTTCATAGCGATCATCTCTACTCCTTCTCTCTCTTGGTGGTGATTCTTCTCTTCTACTTATTCTTTTAGGTGAATCTTCTCTCCTTTTGTAAGGAGTCGTACACTCATTGGATTAGTGTCTGGGTCTTCCACAATTGTAGCAATTACGTTCACGACTTGAAGATCTTTTTTCATTGTAGGACCTTGACTTGGAACTTCTTTCCTTGCTTCTACTCTTGTAGAATTTGTTGAAGTTCTTCACCATTAGGCTCAATTCTTCATTGAAGGTTTGTTTCTCACTTGATGATGTAGGAGCATCACATGAGGCTTTGTAAGCACCACTTGACTTGTTGTGAAGTTCCTCTTTATCCGTGAGTGACATCTCATGAGCAACAATTCTTCCAATGACTTACGTTGGCTTGAGATCCTTGTAATTTGGCATCATTTGGATCAATGTGCACACAATATCATATTTTCCATCCAAGGATCTTAGGATCTTCTTGATGATGAATCTATCGCTCATCTCTTCACTTCCTAAGCCGGCAATCTCATTTGTGATGAGAGCAAGCCTAGAGTACATTTCAGCGACACCTTCACCATCCTTCATTTTAAACTTGTCAAGTTGACTTTGAAGCACATCCAATTTGGATTCCTTGACGGATTCTGTACCTTCGTGCATATCAATCAAAGTATCCCAAATTTCCTTTGCATTCTCAAGGCGGCTGATTTTGTTGAATTCTTCGGGGCACAATCTGTTAAAGAGAATATCACAAGCTTGAGCGCTGTATTGCAGCATCTTCAACTCTTCCGCGGTAGCTTCACGATTCGGTTCTCTCTCATCGAAGAATTCACCTTGCAAGCCAATACACACAATAGCCCAAACGGCGGGGTTATGTCCAAGAATATGCATTTTCATCTTATGCTTCCAACTCGCAAAATTAGTACCATCAAAATAAGGACCTCTACGGTGGTAATTTCCCTCGCTAGACGCCATACTCTCCTAGGTTGTGAAACCAAGGCTATGATCACCAAAATCTATGGAAATCAAGGCAAATGGAGACCGTAGCTTCGATACCACTTGTAGGATCGAAAGTATGTCTAGAGGGCGGGTGATTAGACTACTTGACCAAATAAAAATCTAGCCTTTTCCCAATTTTAGTTCTTGGCAGATTTTAGCAACTTAGCACAAGTCAAGCAATCAACCTACACATGCAATTCTAAGAGTATAGCAGTGGAATGTAAATCATTGCATATGAAGGTAAAGGGGAGGAGTTTGGAGGGAGCAAACGCAATGTTGACCGGAGATTTTTGGCGTGGTTCCGATAGGTGGTGCTATCATACATCCACGTTGATGGAGACTTCAACCCCACGAGGGGTAACAGTTGCGCGAGTCCATGGAGGGCTCCACCCACAAAGGGTCCACGAAGAAGCAACCTTGTCTATCCCAGCATGGCCATTGCCCAAGAAGGACTTGCCTCACTAGGGTAGATCTTCACGAAGTAGGCGATCTCCTTGCCCATACAAACTCCTTGGTTCAACTCCACAATCTTGTCGAAGGCTCCCAAGTGGCACCTAACCAATCTAGGAGACACCACTCTCCAAAATGTAATAGATGGTGTGTTGATAATGAACTCCTTGCTCTTTTGCTTCAAATGATAGTCTCCCCAACACTCAACTCTCTCTCATAGGATTGGATTTGGTGGAAAGATGATTTGAGTGGAAGGCAACTTGGGGAAGGCTAGAGATCAAGATTCATATGGTTGGATTGGAATATCTTGGCCTCAACACATGAGTAGGTGGTTCTCTGTCAGAAAATGAATGCTGGAAGTGTAGGCATGTTCTGATGGCTTCCCTCACGGATGAGGAGAGGGTGGAGGGGTATATATAGCCTCCACACAAAATCTAACCATTACACACAATTTATCAAACTCGGTGGTACCGAATCATGAAACTCGGTCGGACCAATTCAGTTCATAATGTGACCATTAGGCATTTCGGTGGGACCGACACGTCAACTCGGTGGAACCGATTTTGTTAGTGTTAGGGCATAATGTAATCTCGGTGAGACCGATTACACAAACTCGGTGGGACCGACTTTGGTAATAAGCTAACCAGAGAGTTGGTCAGGCAAACTCGGTGGGACCGATTCGCTCATTTCGGTGGGACCGAAACGTTACGAAAAGGAAACAGGGAGTTTGCATTACGAACTCGGTGGGACCGATCGCTCATCTTGGTTGGACTGAACCGTTACGAAGGGAAACAGAGAGTTTGCAATCCCATCTCGGTGAGACCGAGATCCCTATCGGTGGGAGCAAAAAGACTAGGGTTTCTGGCAGTGGCTATGTCAAATGAACTCGGTGGCGCCGGATGGATCAAATCGGTGGGGCCGAGTTTGACTTTTGGTTTGGGACATATGTGGATATGAGAAAGTGGTTGAGGGCTTTTGGAGCATATCACAAAGCATTTTGAGCAAGCAATCCATTAAGAAACACCTCATCCCCTTTTAATAGTATTGGCTTTCCTATGGACTCAATGTGATCTTGGATCACTAAAAGTGAAATGTAGAGTCTTGAGCTTTTAGAGCTTGAGCCAATCCTTTGTCCTTAGCATTTTGAGGGGTCCACAATCCTAATCCATGCCATGTCAATCACTGAACTTTCCTGAAATACTCATCTTGAAATAGCATTAGTTAAATGAGGTATATGTTGTTAATCATTACCAAAACCACCCAGGGATAGTTGCACTTTCACATCCTTAACTGACATTGAAGTTGTATTGGCAACATGAACAACTCCAAGGAACCTCTCACATCCTCTTCCCGATTTGTCAACAAATCGTATGCAGAGAGCAAGTTGTTCTTTATGAGATGCATCACTAGACTCATCAGCTAGGATTGCATAGTGGTCATCACCAATATCTTCAATAATCCTTTTAGTTGTTTGCACCGCACAACATTCAATTATTTGATTTTGTATCTTTGGACTAGTCAAGATGCAATTCCCAGGAGCATTGTTCAAAACAAGTTTATTAACTTCTTCATCATTTTCTGAAAGCCATTTAAGAAGTTCAAGAAAGTTCCCCCTATTGCTAGATTCTTCACTCTGATCATGTCCACGAAATGCCAATCCTTGGCTCAAACAAAGTTGAAGTGTCGATTTTTACCATACATTTTCTTGACTTCAAAGTTGTGTGCATATGGTTGGACTACATTCTTTGCAATGTACCGTCTCCGAACTTCATCTTGATCATCAACATTGTAGTCCGAAATAGGAATCCTTTCCCCTGGATCAGGTGGAAGCCTTTGGATATTATATGACCTTGCATGTGGATGTTGGGGTGATGGTTGCCATGGCACTTCATCATCAATATCAATGTCAATCCCTGCATCCGAATGGACTGGAGGTGGATCAGTATCAATGTCAATCTCTGCACCTGAATGGACTAGAGGTGGATCAATATCAGGTTCAGGTTGCTTGTCACGACCGGTTTTCCAATAAAAATATTTATTGAGAAACCAATCTTTTGAGTCCAGTATGAGAGAAATCCTCCTCACTGGTAGACAATTTCTTGATACAATAAGCCAGTAGCATAAAATATATTATAGGGTCGAACTGCGGTTGCTTAATCAAATTATTACAAGCACGCCAATAATTATACATAATGGCGGAGATGACACAGTGGTGTGGAGACATACTACTGACTCGAGGATAGGGCGGTGGTGGAAAAACACAGTAGGGAGAGAAATACAAGACTCTAAGTCTATCATCTCATCGAGCGTCGAGGTGAGGCTCGATGAATTTATTTGGTAGCGGAAGCGGATATAAAACAGTGACCAAATCCAGGGTCGCACGAGACTGACTGGGACTCCTCTAAGTGTCGGACTCGCTATCAAACTCTTCATCCAAGAGATCGCCTTCGTCAGCATCTGGCCAAATCAACAAGCCAGTGAGTACTTTGAAAGTACTCGCAAGACAGTTCGGACGTAAGATATAACAAATGCATGCATGGATGTGTCACGAATAAATTCATCAATGTACATTCAAAAAATTATCATGACAAGGTAAGTAAAAGGGAAACGGCGGTAGTCCGCCTGAAATCCCAACAGAACATAAATAACTACCGATCGGGTGTCTGAAGCGACGCCTCAAAAGGTGAACAAATAAATATAAGGAAAAAGATGCCACAGTCGGGCGTCTTAGCGGCACCACATAAAGGGCTTAAAAAGAAATACCTCAGTCGGACGTCGGGGCGACGTCACAGAAAGGGCTTTAAAAGAAATGCCACAGTCGGACGTCGGGACGACATCACAGAAAGGGCTTTAAAAGAAATGCCACAGTTGGACGTCGGGGCGACATCACAGAAAGGGCTTTAAAAGAAATGCCACAGTCGGACGTCGGGGCGACATCACAGAAAGGGCTTGAAAAGAAATGCCACAGTCAGACGTCGGGGCGACATCACAGAAAGGGCTTTAAAAGAAATGCCACAGTCGGACATCGGGGCGACATCACAGAAAGGGCTTGAAAAGAAATGCCACAGTCGGACGTCGGGGCGACATCACAGAAAGGGCTTTTATGGACAGGTAAATAATAATCATAATAAACTTTTAATTCATAAGAATAAATGGGTTAGTCCATCCACAGGAATATCATTTAACCGGAGTTAGCATTCGAGCGAATCACAGGAGTCTCTGCCATCAAAACTGACATTTGATTAGGATAAGATAATATCGATCTGGGACAGGGAATAGATGATTTGGAGGAATATATGACTCTGCAGAGTTTGTACAAAATTATTCCCACAGCCAACGGATTTCCGTAGTCACGAAGGACTAGTTCCGTTTACGGTATTTCGGAAGAAAACACAGCTAACCAGTACACACCCATCCTACCTCTCGATGCTAGGAATCACCCTAGACATCGTCCAAGAAAA
This sequence comes from Triticum aestivum, assembly GCF_018294505.1. Taxonomy (NCBI): domain Eukaryota; kingdom Viridiplantae; phylum Streptophyta; class Magnoliopsida; order Poales; family Poaceae; genus Triticum; species Triticum aestivum. The sequence continues at coordinate 499,463,994 of NC_057807.1, read as the reverse complement.
ACTTTTGAGACGGGGAGATCACAATCTCGAATAGCATGGGATCAAATTTATATACGCGCGCTCTAAGGGGTGCCCCCCTCTCGGTCCCAACCGGAAACACCCATGCCCCCTGACCGGATGACTGGCTTTAATCCAGGGCCATGGAACCATCATCACGGCCTCTCCTTTTGGTGTGTACCAGAAAAGTGGTTTGCAACTTACTAAACCATATTCCTTGCGGAAAACATGTGGTAGTACAGGGAAGAAAATGAGAGGAACTGGACCGATACGGTTTGACACTGAAGTCACATAGTCCGGCATAAGACTGGCATGCTACAACACTGCCATCTTACCCATCCTCATGCCAACACATGGCCATTCATACTCACATCCATCCACTTATGGATCATTGAACTCACTTACCTCATTATCGCATAAAATAACGTTCATCGATATGCTTATCAACATGCCATGAAACTAACTAAATGCAAAACATGCCAAGACACTCATCATATCAAAAGTTCAAACATGCTTGCCTGGTTCAGAGTAGTCGGAGCCTAGCTCGGTGAAGTTCGCGGCTCCGTCACCTCCTTCGGTATCTACGGTATAAAGAAAGTATATGCGCTATCGTAAATACCAAGGAGTGCACAGAAAGTATACCAAATATTTTTCAAATAAATATGATAAAAAACTAGACAAATTTTAAAGAGAACAGAAAAAGAATCAACCAAAAATACCTTTCTGTTTAAAAGTTATAAAGGTTTTTGTCCAGGGACTCATCTGTAATGAAACAGAAGTTTTCTAGGGGCTAGTTTATAAAAACAGAAAGCGCTTCGGTAGCGACTACGCCAGCCCAGAGGGAAAGCGCATTCGGCAGAAGACGTTTTCAGAAAACGCTTCGCTCCGACAGGATAGAGAGGCTGACAGGCGGGTCCTGCCCGTCAGGTTTAAATATTCAAACGGGGCGGCAGAGTTCGCCGGTGCCCGAGAGCCGCGGTGGTCGCCGGCGGCGATCCACGGCGAGGCAGAGAGATCGGATGGTACCTCCTTGTTCAGGGCACCCTTCCGCGTCGGTTGGTGGTGGTGATGGCGGTCGGCGAGCACCACGTCGACGGCGAGCTTTGCTCCGGCGGACGGCGGTTCGGGTGGTTGCGGACTTCGTCGGAGAGAGCTGCAGTGATCAAATTGAGGAGGGGGTTAGGCTTCTGGTAGCTAGAGGGAGTAACTGACGGGGTTTGGGCGCCGGAGACGGCCTCACCGGAGCGAATCGAGGTGGAGGCCGAGGCGGATCGGGGCGGCCGGAGCTGGGGGAGGAGACCTCCTCGAGGTGCCCCTAGTGGCCTGGCGGGGCGTTGGTGAGGTGTGGGGATGAGGCGTGCACGAGGGTGAGCTCGGGGGCCCTTTTTATAGGCGGTCCGAGGCGGTGGCCGTGAACGGGGATTTCCGGCGATGGTTACGGTGGCGCAGTGCTCGGTCGGGGGTGATTAGGGAGTCGAGCGCCGTCATGGGAGTTTACTGGGTCCGTTTAGACGCTAACCGGACTTGGATTAGAAGCTTAGGGCAGGCTTCGGTCGGAACGGGACGGCGCGGGTCCGTTGGCGGCAGAGAGCGCGTCCAGCGCTGTCGGGCCACGGCGACGGTGCAGCGGGGGTGCGCTGGCGTGCATGAGGCCACGCGGAGAGCCAGGGAGCGATGGGCGGCGCGGAACGGCGTTGAGCCGCCGTTCTTGTTCCCTGTCGGCTGCAACGGGGTTTCGGCCGCCGCAAGACACGCCGGCGTGGGCGGCCAGGGCGCCACCGACGCCGGGAAGAGGCCAAGTGAGCATGTGGTGCTCCAGACAGTAGGAAGAGGCGGAGAGGAACGTGCCAAATGCACTGTGAATGCGTGAGTGAAGCTGACGAACGAACAATGACACTGAAGACTGAACTTTTCTGAATTTTGAACAGTAACAGTGCCCGCAAGGTGTTCGACAGAATGAAATTGGCATCTAGAGATTTTTCCTTGAGCTGAAACTTGGTGGAGTGGCTTCTCATTGCTCAACTAGGCTGCATGATTTTTGGTGGAATTTTTGGAGCAGTGTAGATATGAATTTCATCAAATTTGGCAAATCTGGTCCAAACTTGCAGAGACTGAATCTTGAAAATTTTGAAAAGAGGAGGAGTGGATCAAGATGGTTCTGGGTTGTGGGTACAAAGGACTATCCAGGAGAGTTGGTTTGAGATCAAAACTCAAATGCAATATGGTACTTGCTTTGAAAATCATTTGGGTTCAAAATAATATTCAGATTTGATTTGAGAGGAAAAATAATTAGAATAAAATCCAAAACTTGTTTGGATTAGTTGGGACAGAGGACTTAGGTTGATCACAAGGTGTAGGGGAGGTTTTGGAGGGGTTTTACCACATGGGAACAATGCAAAGTCAAGGGTGGTTCCAAGATATGAAAGTCCCCAAATTTCATAGAGCTTCATTTTAAAAGAAAATAATTTAAACTCAAAAATTAAATTTGAGAGAGAACCAACAGAGAAGAAGATTCAAAAGATCAAACACTAAGGTTTGAAAAAATAAAATCCTTGCCAAAGCAAAGGAAGTTTTTAAGTGGAAGGTTTTTCTGAAAAGAAAAATTTTAAAATGGCCTCTCCTCAAAAACCACAAAGTTTTTGATAAAAACCAAATAAAAAAATTTGGAGTGTCACATTGCTCTTCATGAGGGGCTGCAACCTTTCTTGTTTTTGCCTCATAATTCCAGAAAAAGGACTTAATGTCACCATTCCTCTTCATCTTCAGTTCTACAATTAGAACATAATGTTAGCAAGACTAGAGCATACATGCATACAAAGAGCACAAATAAAAATGCCACACCCTAGTCATCTGCACTTCTGCTAACTGCTAACAACATTTTCTAATTGAAATTCAGAAACAACACTACAAAGCTGAAACATTACAGACATCATATAACACACAAGATCTAGCAGTCGCATTGTCGTAGTGCAATGAGCAGTCCGGGTCACCTAACTAACCACCACGACCGGGGCGGGGAGCGTTGGAGCAGGCTAGGACCGGAGGAGACGAGAGGCAGGAGCATATCCTCCGCAGACTGGAGCGGTGGCGGCCGTCTGCCGTCTGATCTGATTGGCACGATGGTGCCTTGGTAGGGCAGCCTGGGAGGTGAGGCTGCTCATGGTGAGTGGCAACGGGAAGGAGCTAGCTCCAGCCTCCAGTGGAGGGGGCCGAGCGTGAGCGCCGAGCGGCGGCGGCCAAGCGCTAGCGGGGAGCGGGTGAGTGGCTGAAGTAGTCCTGTGCGCTGCGACTCTGCCTCTCTTGCTTGCTCAGATGGGGAAAAGGATGAGGTGGACCTGGTCGCTGGGCTCATTAGTCAATAGTCAAAGTCAATATATGTGTGTATATATATACACACCTGGCACACCCGCTGGTTCTGCCACTGGGCGAGGAGGATGTCATTTTGCAAGTTGTTACAATTTTGATACATGGTCTTCAGCCAATCTTGCACCCTAAGACTTATAATAGCATGACGTGGTGAATTGACGCTCCCATACAAAGCATTGATTTTTGCAAGAAAAACAAAACTAACGTTTCAGGAACACAAAAATCAGGCATGAAACAAGTAAAATTTGAGCCACTACCAACGATGTTATGCGGAACGGGGAACACCATATTTGTAGATGATGTTTCTGATGAACTTGGCAGAGTTCTCTGCACCAGCATTCACTATAGGCTTAGCCTCAACCCACTACGATAAGACCATGTGTGAAGGCCCCATCAAGCATATCCAATCTCATTTGATCCAGCAGTTGACATCGACAATGGGTGTTTTGAACCATATCACTAATGAAACATATGCACGCACCTTATGATAGAAATTGGGGGAGTTGTTCGGACACCTTTGACAAGATAAACAAGTTGTGAAGACATGAGTACTTTTTCTACATTTGTTTTGATGTGCATTTCATATACCTCCTGATATTCTTAGTTGGACAATGGTTATCCTCTCTGTGTAAGGTTTCCCACGAGGAGGAGTCATCAATCCAGAGCAACAAAAGGGTAGAGTCAAAGAAACACCACAGAAAAAACTTCCTATGCCAAGTGTTAGGTAGTTTGCGAGTGCATTTTATCAAGCACTCGCCAAACAAGGCCTTTGTCAAGTGCCTAGACAAAATGCTTGACGAAAAAAATCACACTCGTTGAAGCATCACCATTGCCGAGTATCATCTAGAAGAGAGTTGGCAAAACGGTGTACTAGGCGCAAATTGAAGCCGACACTTGACAAAGATCAAGCACACGGGAAACACAGTGACAGGTGTCCGTAGACACCGTTGTTGATGGCGGAGTGACAATGTTATCCCTGTGCCAAGTGCTCGACATAGAGCACTCGACAAAGATTTTATTTTTCTTCTATTTATGTGTTTATTCTTTTTTTCTTTGTTTTATGCTCTCTTCTTCTATTTACTTTTCCTTGTTTCTTCTTTTTTTTCTCTTCTTTCTTTCTTTCTTTCTTTCCTTTTTTTGTTTAGTTCCTTCTCTTTTGAAAGTGAAGCGACCGCTGATTCATTCGTTGGCCTTCAAAAACAATTAATCAAAATACACCATTACATGTCTTATGTTAAAATATGGCATTTTGAGTGTTCATTTGCTATATTTGAGTAATTAAGTGTGTTTCTTGGTATCTAATGGATAATTCAAATTTGGACTATAGATACATGAAATAGTCACCATAAATGAGTTGAAGAATCCTACTTGTGTCCTTGAGTCTATTTTTAGGACTTGTGCAAGTAACTACTTGCACAAAGGGGCCAAGACTCACTCATTAACATAGAGGGTTATTGTTATTTTAATTCGAGAAAATGCAAACAAAGCCAGAAAGCATAAGACTTGGCATGGTGTTATGATACGGCCCCTATAGGTTATGGTACAAATTTGAGAATCTTCTGTAAAAGTTGTCACACATACTGCTTATAAACCGGACCCTCTCCAAGGAAGGAACTATGTTTTGACAAGGAAAGAAGGCAGGTTTTCATGCGAAGTGACTGTTGATTCATCCATTTGCCTCCAAAAAATTATACACTTAAGATACATAATTACACATGCCATGTTAAAGTTTGGCATTTTCATGTTGAGAAAGGTCATAGAAAACAAAAGCAAAATCCAGCCTACGTATAAAATCAAAGATCACTATGAATATGCAAAGAGATTCAGGTTCGATCTTTACCAATAAAAATCAGCGGAGAAGATATGTTGGTGTAGACTTGATGTAGATTCCCGCAGCTACGATTAAACGTCACAAATATGAGAATTTTTCTCCCATCTGTGGATCAAAGGAGTGTTCCCTCTGTCGGTATCCACGCGTATGGAATCGCCGATCCAGCAGAGCTTTCCCAACCAGAATGAAGAACTATCAGAGGACTAGATATATGGTGAGTAGCCTTATGGTGGACAGAAGTTTTGATGAGGACATGAAAACCATTGAACCCTTAGAGTCGAGGACGACTCCTTTTCAAGAGGAGGAGGAAGATGAGCACATGACGACCATTTGTACAACCCCTATCATCAAAGGAGAAAACATAATAATTTGTGTCAAACAAATACATTGCCAGGTGAATGATAACTTGAGTTCATACTATAATCTTGAACACATGGATGCACTTTCATCTCCTTTGTTGTTGGCTGAACTCAGGTGAAATGTCGAAGAAGGCCAAGCACATTTCAGTCCGTGCAAAACAATGTTTTATGGTGAAGAAACTGAAGGAAATATGCCCTAGAGGCAATAATAAAGTTATTATTTATTTCCTTATATCATGATAAATGTTTATTATTCATGCTAGAATTGTATTAATCGGAAACATAATACATGTGTGAATACATAGACAAACATAGTGTCACTAGTAGGCCTATACTTGACTAGCTCGTTTATCAAAGATGGTTATGTTTCCTAGCCATGGACAAAAGAGTTGTCATTTGATTAATGGGATCACATCATTAGGAGAATGATGTGATTGACTTGACCCATTCCGTTAGCTTAGCACTTGATCGTTTAGTATGTTGCTACTGCTTTCTTCATGACTTATACATGTTCCTATGACTATGAGATTATGCAACTCTCGTTTACCGGAGGAACACTTTGTGTGCTACCAAACGTCACAACATAACTGGGTGATTATAAAGGAGCTCTAAAGGTGTCTCCGAAGGTACATGTTGGGTTGGCGTATTTTGATATTAGAATTTGTCACTCCGATTGTCGGAGAGGTATCTCTGGGCCCTCTCGGTAATACACATCACTTAAGCCTTGCAAGCATTGCAACTAATGAGTTAGTTGCTAGATGATATATTACGGAACGAGTAAAGAGACTTGCCGGTAACGAGATTGAACTAGGTATTGAGATACCGATGATCGAATCTCGGGCAAGTAACATATCGATGACAAAGGGAACAACGTATGTTGTTATGCGGTTTGACCGATAAAGATCTTCGTAGAATATGTGGGAGCCAATATGAGCATCCAGGTTCCGCTATTGGTTATTCACCGGAAACGTGTTTCGGTCATGTCTACATTGTTCTCGAACCCGTAGGGTCCACACGCTTAAGATTTCGATGACAGTTATATTATGAGTTTATGAGTTTTGATGTACCGAAGGACTTCAGTGTCCCGGATGAGATCGGGGATATGACGAGGAGTCTCGAAATGGTCGAGACGTAAAGATCGATATATTGGACGACTATATTCGGAGTTCGGAAAGGTTCCGAGTGATTCAGGTATTTTTCGGAGTACCGGAGAGTTACGGGAATTCGCCGGGGAGTATATGGGCCTTATTGGGCCATACGGGAATAGAGGAGAGAGGCCGAAAGGAAGGAGGCGCGCAGCCCCCCTCTGGTCCGAATTGGACAAGGGGTGCAGCCCCCTTTTCCTTCCTCCTCTCCCCCTCTTTCCCCCCTTCTCCTACTCCAACAAGGAAGGAGGGAGTCCTACTCCCGGTGGGAGTAGGACACCCCTTGGCGCGCCCCCTCCTAGGCCGGCCGCCCCCTCCCCCCTTGCTCCTTTATATACGGGGGCTGGGGGCACCTCTAGGCACAACAACAATTGATCCCTTGGATCTCTAAGCCGTGTGCGGTGCCCCCTCCACCATAGTCCACCTCGATAATATTATAGCGGTGCTTAGGCGAACTCCTGTGATGGTAGAACATCAAGATCGTCACCAAGCCGTCGTGCTGACGGAACTCTCCCTCGACACTCAGCTGCATCGGAGTTCGAGGGACGTCATCGAGCTGAACGTGTGCTAGAACTCAGAGGTGCCGTAGTTTTGGTGCTTGATCGGTCGGGCCGTGAAGACGTACGACTACATCAACCGCGTTGTTCTAACGCTTCCGCTTTCGGGCTACGAGGGTACATGGACAACACTCTCCCCTCTCGTTGCTATGCATCACCATGATCTTGCATGTGCGTAGGAAATTTTTGAAATTACTACGTTCCCCAACAGTGGCATCCGAGCCTAGGTTTTATGCGTTGATGTTATATGCACGAGTAGAACACAAGTGAGTTGTGGGGGATACAAGTCATACTGCTTACCAGCATGTCATACTTTGGTTCGGCGGTATTGTTGGATGAAGCGGCCCGGACCGACATTACACGTACGCTTACGCGAGACTGGTTTTACCGCCGTGCTTTGCACACAGGTGACTAGCGGGTGTCAGTTTCTCCAACTTTAGTTGAACCGAGTGTGGCTACGCCCGGTCCTTGAGAAGGTTAAAACAGCACCAACTTGACAAACTATCGTTGTGGTTTTGATGCGTAAGTAAGAACGGTTCTTGCTCAGCCCGTAGCAGCCATGTAAAACTTGCAACAACAAAGTATAGGACGTCTAACTTGTTTTTGCAGGGCATGTTGTGATGTGATATGGTCAGGACGTGATGAGATATGAGTTGTTGTATGAGATGATCATGTTTTGTTGAAGTTATCGGCAACTGGCAGAAGCTCTATGGTTGTCTCTTTGTTGCATAAGATGCAAGTGCCAAATAATTGCTTTACTTTATCGCTATGCGATAGCAATAGTTAGCGAGACGACCATGTGATGACACATTGATATAGATCAAGATGATGAAGATCATGGTGTCGTGCCGGTGACGATAGAGATCATGACAGTACTTTGGAGATGGAGATCAAAGGCGCAAGATGATCATGGCCATATCATGTCACATATTTTGATTGCATATGATGTTTATCTGTTATACATCTTATTCTGTTTTGTTTGACGGTAGCATTATAAGATGATCTCTCACTAATTATCAAGAAGTGTTCTCCCTGAGTATGCACCGTTGCCAAAGTTCGTCGTGCCCAGACACCACGTGATGATCGGGTGTGATAAGCTCTACATCCATCTACAACGGGTGCAAGCCAGTTTTGCACACACGGAATACTCAGGTTAAACTTGACGAGCCTAGCATATGCAGATATGGCCTCGGAACACGGAGACCGAAAGGTCGAGCGTGAATCATATAGTAGATATGATCAACATAATGATGTTCACCATTGAAAGCTACTCTATTTCACGTGATGATCGGTTATGGTTTAGTTGATTTGGATCACGTGATCACTTAGAGGATTAGAGGGATGTCTTTCTAAGTGGGAGTTCTTAAGTAATATGATTAATTGAACTTAAATTTATCATGAACTTAGTCCTGGTAGTATTTTGCAAATTATGTTGTAGATCAATAGCTTGCGTTGTTGCTTTCATATGTTTATTTTGATATGTTCCTAGAGAAAATTGTGTTGAAAAATGTTAGTAGCAATGATGCGGATTGGATCCGTGATCTGAGGTTTATCCTCATTGCTGCGCAGAAGAATTATGTCCTTGATGCACCGCTAGGTGACAAACCTATTGCAGGAGCAGATGCAGACATTATGAACGTTTGGCTAGCTCAATATGATGACTACTTGATAGTTTAGTGCACCATGCTTAACGGCTTAGAATCGGGACTTCAAAGACGTTTTGAACGTCATGGACCATATGAGATGTTCCAGGAGTTGAAGTTAATATTTCAAGCAAATACCCGAGTTGAGAGATATGAAGTCTCTAACAAGATCTATAGCTAAAAGATGGAGGAGAATTGCTCAACTAGTGAGCAAGTACCTAGATTGTCTGAGTACTACAATCGCTTGAATCAAGTGGGAGTTAATCTTCCAGATAATATAGTGATTGGCAGAGTTCTCTAGTCACTATCACCAAGTTACTGGAACTTCGTGATGAACTATAATGCAAGGGATGATGAAAACGATTCCCTAGCTCTTCGTGATGCTAAAATCAACGAAGGTAGAAATCAAGAAAAGAGCATCAGGTGTTGATGATTGACAAGACCACTAGTTTCAAGAAAAGGGCAAAGGGAAAGAAAGGGAACTTCAAGCAAAATGGCAAGCAAGTTGTCACTCCCACGAAGAAGCCCAAAGCTGGACCAAAGCCTAAAACTAAGTGATTATACTGCAAAGGAAATGGTCACTAGAAGCGGATGTGCCCTGAATATTTGATGGATAAGAAGGATGGCAAAGTGAACAAGGGTATATTTGATATACAGGTTATTGATGTGTACCTTACTAGTGTTTATAGTAGCCCCTGAGTATTTGATACTTGTTGAGGTTGCTAAGATTAGTAACTCGAAAAGGGGGTTATAGAACAAACAGAAACTAGTTGAGGGTGAAGTGATGATGTGTGTTGGAAGTGGTTCCAAGATTGATATGATCATCATCGCACACTCCCTATACTTTCGAGATTAGTGTTGAATCTAAATAAATGTTATTTGGCGTTTGCGTTGAGCATGAATATGATTTGATCATGTTTATTGCAATACAGTTCTTCATTTAAATTAGAGAACAATTGTTGTTCTGTTTACATGAATAAAAACCTTCAATGGTCATACACCCAATGAAAATAGTTTCTTGGATCTCGATCGTAGTGATACACATAATCATAATATTGATGCCAAAAAGATGCAAAGTTAATAATGATAGTGCAACTTATTTGTGGCACTGTCGTTTGGGTCATATCAGTGTAAAGCGCATGAAGAAACTCCATAAAAGATGGATTTTTGGAATCACTTGGTTATGAATCATTTGATGCTTGCGAACCGTGCCTTTTGGGCAATATGACTAAAACTCCGTTCTCTGGAACAGTGGAGCGAGCTAGTGACTTATTGGAAATAATACATACCGATGTATGCGGTCCAATGAGTGTTGATGCTCGTGGCAAGTATCGTTATTTTTTGACCTTCACAAGATGATTTGAGCAGATATGAGTATATCTACTTAATGAAACACAAGTCTGAAACATTTGAAAAGTTCAAAGAATTTCAGAGTGAAGTGGAGAATCATCGTAACAAGAAAATAAAGTTTCTATGATCTGATCGTGGAGAAGAATATTTGAGTTACGAGTTTGGCCTTTATATAAAACAATGTGGAATAGTTTCACAGCTCACGCCACATGGAACACCACAGCGTTATGGTGTGTCCGAACGTCGTAACTGTACTTTATTGGATATAGTGCAATCTATGATGTCTCTTACCGATTTACCACTATCGTTTAGGGGTTACACATTAGAGACAGTTGCATTCACTTTAAATAGGGCACCATCAAAATCCGTTGATACGACGCCTCATGAACTATGGTTTGGCGAGAAACCAAAGTTGTCGTTTCTTAAATTTTGGGGCTGCGATGCTTATGTGAAAAAGTTTTAGCCTGATAAGCTCGAACCCAAATCGGAGAAGTGCGTCTTCATAGAATACCCAAAGGTAACTATTGGGTACACGTTCTATCGCAGATCCGAAGGCAAGTTATTCGTTGCTAAGATGGATCCTTTCTAGAGAAGAAGTTTCTCTCGAAAGAAGTGAGTGGGAGGAAAGTAGAACTTGATGAGGTAATTGTACCTGCTCCCTTATTTGAAAGTAGTTCATCACAGAAATCTGTTCCTGTGACTACTACACCAATTAGTGACGAAGCTAATGATGATGATCATGAAACTTTAGATCAAGTTACTACAAAAACCTCGTAGGTCTACCAGAATAAGATCCGCACCAGAGTGGTACGGTAATCTTATTTTGGAAGTCATGTTACTTGACCATGATGAACCTACGAATTATGAGGAAGCGATGGTGAGCCCAGATTCCGCAAAATGGCTTGAGGCCATGAGATCTGAGATAAGATCCATGTATGAAAACAAAGTATGGACTTTAATTGACTTGCCCAATGATCGGCGAGACATTGAGATTAAATGGATCTTCAAGAGGAAGACGGACACTGATAGTGTTACTATCTACAAAGCTAGAATTGTCGCAAAAGGTTTTCGACAAGTTCAAGGTGTTGACTACGATGAGAGTTTTTCACTCGTATCTATGCTTAAGTCTGTCTGAATCATGTTAGCAATTGCCACATTTTATGAAATCTGGAAAATGGATGTCAAAACCGCATTCCTTAATGATTTTTTAAAGAATAGTTGCATATGATGCAACCAGAAGGTTTTGACAATCCTATTAGTGCTAACAAAATGTGCAAGCTCCAGCGATCCATCAATGGACTGGTGCAAGCATCTCGGAGTTGGAATATGCGCTTTGATGAGTTGATCAAAGCATATGGTTTTATACAGACTTTTGGAAAGGCTTGTATTTACAATAAAGTGAGTGGGAGCACTACAGACTCTCTGATAAGAATGTGTGAATAACATATTGTTCAGCGGAAATGATGTAGAATTTTTCTGCAAAGCATAAAGGAGTGTTTGAAAAGAGTTTTTCAAAGAAAGACCTCAGTAAAGCTGCTTACACATTGAGCATCAAGATCTATAGAGATAGATCAAGACGCTTGATAAGATTTTCAACGAGTACATACCTTGACAAGATTTTGAAGTAGTTCAAAATGGAACAGTCAAAGAAAGAGTTCTTGCCTGTGTTGAAAAGGTACAAAATTGAGTAAGACTCAAATCCCGACCACGACAGAAAATAGAAAGAGAATGAAAGTCATTCCCTATGCATCAGTCATAGGTTCTATAAAAGTATGCCATGCTATGGACCAGACCTATTGTATACCTTGCTCTGAATTTGGCAAAGGAATACAGTTTTGATCTAATAGTAGATCACTGGATAGCGGTCAAGAATATCCTTAGTGAGGACTAAGGAGATGTTTCTCGATTATGGAGGTGATAAAAGAGTTCGTCGTAAAAGTTACATCAGTGCAAACTTTTACACTAATCCAGATGATTCTAAGTCTCAATCTGGATACATATTGAAAGTGGGAGCAATAAGCTAGAGTAGCTCTATGCAGAGCATTGTAGACATAGAATATTTGCAAAATACATACGGCTCTGAATGTGACAGACCCGTTGACTAAGCTTCTCTCACGAGCAAAACATGATCACACCTTAGTACTCTTTGGGTGTTAATCACATAACGATGTGAACTAGATTATTGACTCTAGTAAACCCTTTGTGTGTTGGTCACATGACGATGTGAACTATGGGTGTTAATCACATACAGATGTGAATATTGGTGTTAAATCACATGGTGATGTGAACTAGATTATTGACTCTAGTGCAAGTGGGAGACTGAAGGAAATATGCCCTAGAGGCAATAATAAAGTTATTATTTATTTTCTTATATCATGATAAATGTTTATTATTCATGCTAGAATTGTATTAACCGGAAACATAATACATGTGTGAATACATAGACAAACATAGTGTCACTAGTATGCCTCTACTTGACTAGCTCGTTTATCAAAGATGGTTATGTTTCCTAGCCATGGACAAAAGAGTTGTCATTTGATTAACGGGATCACATCATTAGGAGAATGATGTGATTGACTTGACCCATTCTGTTAGCTTAGCACTTGATCGTTTAGTATGTTGCTACTGCTTTCTTCATGACTTATACATGTTCCTATGACTATGACATTATGCAACTCCCGTTTACCGGAGGAACACTTTGTGTGCTACCAAACGTCACAAGTAACTGGGTGATTATAAAGGAGCTCTACAGGTGTCTCCGAAGGTACATGTTGGGTTGGCGTATTTCGAGATTAGAATTTGTCACTCCGATTATCGGAGAGGTATCTCTGGGCCCTCTCAGTAATACACATCACTTAAGCCTTGCAAGCATTGCAACTAATGAGTTAGTTGCGAGATGATGTATTACGGAACGAGTAAAGAGACTTGCCGGTAACGAGATTGAACTAGGTATTGAGATACCGATGATCGAATCTCGGGCAAGTAACATATCGATGACAAAGGGAACAATGTATGTTGTTATGCGGTTTGACCGATAAAGATCTTCGTAGAATATGTGAGGGCCAATATGAGCATCCAGGTTCCGCTATTGGTTATTGACCGGAAACGTGTTTCGGTCATGTCTACATTGTTCTCGAACCCGTAGGGTCCGCACGCTTAAGGTTTCGATGACAGTTATATTATGAGTTTATGAGTTTTGATGTACCGAATGAGTTCGGAGTCCCGGATGAGATCGGGGATATGACGAGGAGTCTCGAAATGGTCGAGACATAAAGATTGATATATTGGACGACTATATTCGGAGTTCGAAAAGGTTCCGAGTGATTCGGGTATTTTTCGGAGTACCGGAGAGTTACGGGAATTCGCCGGGGAGTATATGGGCCTTATTGGGCCATACGGGAATAGAGGAGAGAGGCCGAAAGGAAGGAGGCACGCAGCCCCCCTCTGGTTCGAATTGGACAAGGGGTGCAGCCCCCTTTTCCTTCCTCCTCTCCCCCTCTTTCCCCCCTTCTCCTACTCCAACAAGGAAGGAGGGAGTCCTACTCCCGGTGGGAGTAGGACACCCCTTGGCGCGCCCCCTCCTAGGCCGGCTGCCCCCTCCCCCCTTGCTCCTTTATATACGGGGGCAGGGGGCACCTCTAGGCACAACAACAATTGATCCCTTGGATCTCTAAGCCGTGTGCGGTGCCCCCTCCACCATAGTCCACCTTGATAATATTATAGCGGTGCTTAGGCGAAGCCCTGCGACGGTAGAACATCAAGATCGTCACCAAGCCGTCGTGCTGACAGAACTCTCCCTCGACACTCAGCTGGATCGGAGTTCGAGGGACGTCATCAAGATGAACGTGTGCTAGAACTCGGAGGTGCCGTAGTTTCGGTGCTTGATCGGTCGGGCCGTGAAGACGTACGACTACATCAATCGCGTTGTTCTAACGCTTCCGCTTTCGGTCTACGAGGATACGTGGACAACACTCTCCCCTCTCGTTGCTATGCATCACGATGATCTTGCATGTGCGTAGGAAATTTTTGAAATTACTATGTTCCCCAACAGAAACAAAGTTATGAGTTCATGAAGAAATAAGTTATCTGCTAAACAAACATTGTTCCGATTCACACAAAATAATGATTTGGACGAGTTTGGATATCCCAACTTGTGAAAGGTTTCTAACACTCAAGTTTGCTACTGAAGGAAACATTGTTCGACTCTAGTGAACAATGTTTGGTCGGGAACCACCAATCACCTCCAACAAGAGATTTCCAGAATCTACTTCATTAAGTTTCAAATCCATTTAGTCAAACCAAAGCTAGTTCGCTTTCACACCTAAGCTGGTTCCAGAAGCTAGTTTGCTTTCACACCTATCCAGAGGAGTTGTCCCTAATATAAATAGGCTAGACCTCCCCTTCTTTGTGGACTTTTGCCAACTCTATTAAAGACCAAAGACATAGACTCCTCCTGAGATTGGAGAGCTCTTGTTACTCGTGATTCCTTGAGAAATTTCTCCTAATTCGTGCTCCATGACTAGATTGTGTTTTGTGGGTTAGAGTTTGTGGTTTCCCTTGTGGATTGCACCTATCCCGTGCTCCACGACTTGAGCGTGGTTGTGGATCAGCGAATCTTCAGATTGCAGGCTTCGGTGAGCATCCTCCTCATTGGGTCATAATTTCTTATTTTCCATTTTCAGCTGCTTGCAGCTAGTTACCTCCATCCATTATCAATCCTACACCATGAAAATCAGACCTCCCCTTGTTCACCCTCTTCTCCGAAGATGGTGTCGCATCATCTGGTATTCAGAGCAAGGTTTACACGGTAGGATATGTATCCTTGTAGCTAGATCTATCCTTTTTAGTATGGTTTTTTCCCCGTCCTAGAGTCCAAAGCCAAAAAGCCACACACAAAAATCCAAGCCATTGTTTGTTGAGATCTAGTTGTTTGCTTTCCTCTTTGTGTTTGCGCTAATTTCTATCCAAAGTTGCTGCTGTTTTCTTTGAGTCTTGTTGTTGGATCTATCGTGTTGCAAAAAATAGAGAGAGAGAGAGAGAGGAGCAAAAAAAGAGAAAAAAAGAAGAGAAAGTGTTGAGCAAGTGTGCAATCGTATTCAGTTGCTGAGAAATTTTAGAAGTTGTAGTGGCAAGTATTGAAGCTCAAACGTGGTGCAAGGATCTACAAATTTTTCTTGTTCATTTGGTTTGCATCGATTGGATCTCAGCATTAGCCCTCCTTATTTTACCCCACCAAGATCCACCTGAAAATCATCAGCTTCTTCCATTTCATTCGCTCGTCCACTCCTGATTTTCTACCGCTGCACAACCGCCAAGGAATCATTAGAATTTGGGTAAGCAAGAAGGTGAGTTGAGTGTTTTCCACATATATTTTTTCCTATTTGTCCACTTTCTTCCCAAGGATTAACATGACAGGCTCCAACTCGAGTGTACATGGAGGAAATATTATGGAAGAAGAGTTCCCAAAGACTCGAGCAACACTGGGTGATGTGATTGAAGAAAGTATAGCTGCAGCTCTGCAAAGGATGTTTGGAGGTCGCCTTCCTATGGCGGGTAATGGGGATCTACATCAACACAACCCCGTTGTCTCGATGGTTGCCGACAACCGATGACGTCACAGAAATAAGGACTGCCATGATGGTCGTCTAGAGCTGCAAGAGCCGCTGCCCAAGGCACTCCTGCTGGTGGTGTTGAACGGAGGCGTGGTGACTTTGCTTCCCCCTGTGAGGGTGGGCTGCATGGAGGACAAGCTCGCGGGTGATGCCATGACCCCCGTGGGTTAGCCGCTGATCACCGGCATCGCCTTGCACATGATAGTGATGCAATCTCCCTTGAAGATCGCACCGAGCATGATGATGAAGATGAAGGCATGGGGGACTATGAAACCTATTCCACGCCTCATTGTGGTGCTGCTTTCGGTTGCAATGGTCATCATTATGACCGTCGTGATCAAGATGACCGTGACAACCAAGCGAGAGTGAAGCTACATGTGCCATCCTTCACTGGAAAAGAGGATCCGGATGCATATATTGGATGGGAGGAGAAGTGCGATCAAATCTTTAGCATCCATGGTTTTTCTGAAGCCAAGCGAGTTGATCTTGCTATTATGGAGTTCTCTAGTTATGCTCTTACATGGTGGAATCAGCTGCAAGATGACCGTTTGATGTCGGGTAGTAATTATATCTGTAGCTGGACTTTGGTGAAGCAAGTCATGAGACGTTGTTTTATTCCATCATACTATGAGAGGCAATTGTACAAGAGGTTGCAGAGGCTTATCCAAGGTTCTCCCACTGTCAAGGGGTACTATAATGAGATGGAGAAGCTGTTGATCCAGACAAAAACCCAAGATAGTGATGAGGCAAAGATAAAGAGGTTATTACATGGGTTGAATGACGAGATATCTGATTTTGTGGAGGTGTTTCCTTATTATCTGATGCCTGATGTTGTATGTCAAGCTATGAGAGTGGAGAAGAAGAACATGTGTAATGGTCAGTCCCAGTATTTCAAAAATTGTCCCACTACTCCTTCAGGGCAACAATCACACCCTTCATCCTTGATGGCATCTTCACCAACAATTCATATTCAGGATAGGCGAAGCATTGCTTCGGCTGGGGCTTATTCTCCTCCACCGGCAACTTCTCTAGAGAGAAAAATCTTTCCAAACCCATGTGAGAGAGAGAATCCACACCCCAAAAACCCACACTTTCAGAGTGATAAGAAAGAAGAGTTAAGTAGCTCCACAAAATATGAGAGAGTGTGTACACAAGCCAAAATCCCACAATCTGAGAGTGATAAGAAAATAGACTTGAGTAAATCCACCAAATATGAGCGAGAGTGTACACAACCCAAAATCCCACAAAATGAGAGTGACAAGACAAGTGAGTTGAGTGACTCCACCAAATGTGAGGAAGAGTGTCCATTTTCGAAAAATCCACATATTGGGAATGATAAGAGAGGTGAGATGAGTGACTCCACCAGATGTGAGGAAGGGTGTTCACTTCCCAAAATTCCACATAATGAGAGTGATAAGAGAGGTGAGGTGAGTGAGTATTTGAGGATCAAATTGTCCAACATGATATTAGAGAGATAAAAGATCTCCACCAAAATATACCACACAATTAGCAAGAGTTGTTTAGTGAATTGTGTGAGTCCACCAAATGTGAGGTTGAGCATGTCCAACATGAGATTAGAGAGACGCGTGAACCAAAACATATTATACCACACCATCAAATCGATAGGATTAGTGAGTTGTGTGAGTCCACCAAATCTGAGCTTGAGGTGTTTACACCCAATATCAAATAGATGAGTGATCCACCAAATGAAAGGAGAGATGATTATACAATTACTAACCATTCACAAAGTTCTCTTTATTTGAAGTATGTGCAGATGCAAAAGTCATACCTAGCTACCCTGCTACAACAATGGGAGGATGAGATCCATGAACAATTGTGGCGCACGTGGAGTACCATCAAAGAAACATCATGTGGGGTAAGTGATCTTCAAAAATTCATAGAAGTACTTAGTGAGGTAAAATAAAAGAGATAATTCATCTTGAGCACCCAAAGGTATGCATTTATGAACTCTTGAAGCATTGGCGCGATGAAATCAGAGAAAAGATGATTGCTATGTCATCCATCAAATAATACCCTTTTGTTAATCATAACGAAACCATCAAGGGGCCAATAAAACTAAAAACTGAATATGCTTATTCAACTTTTACTTGGCCAAGATAGTTTGTATTGTCCTTGTGCTATTGTTTTATAGATCGAAGGAAGTCGAGGGAAACTTTTCTTCAAGAGAGGGAGGATGATACAAACATGGATGTGCCCGATTACAAGTTTGTACTCCATGGAAATGTTAGCTGGAAAGAATTGTTGAGTCGAACAAAACATTTGAAGTTCGCAAAGGTGAAATCTAAACTTAAGCATTTGATAAAATCTTTGCATTGCTTCTTGGAACTGGCCTATTTTCTTTTCTGTGATGACCAGCTAGAGTCGAGGACGACTCCTTTTCAAGAGCGGGAGGATGATGAGGACATGAGAGCCATTGAACCCTTAGAGTCGAGGACGACTCCTTTTCAAGAGGAGGAGGAGGATGAGCACACGACGACCATTTGTACAACCCCTATCATCAAAGCAGAAAACATAATAATTTGTGTCAAACAAATACACTGCCAGGTGAACTCTAACTTAAGTTCATACTATAATCTTGAACACATGGCTGCACTTTCATCTCCTTTGTTGTTGGTTCAACTCAGGTGAAATGTCGAAGAAGGCCAAGCACATTTCAGTCCGTGCAAAACAATATTTTATGGTGAAGAAACAAAGTTAAAAGTTCGTGAAGAAATAAGTTATCTGTTGAACAAACATTGTTCCGATTCAGACAAAACAATGTTTTGGACGAGTTTGGATATCCCAACTTGCGAAAGGTTTCCAACACTCGAGTTTGTTGTTGAAGGAAACATTGTTCGACTCTAGTGAACAATGTTTGGTCGGAAACCACCAACCACCTCCAACGAGAGATTTCCAGAAGCTACTTCATTAAGTGTCGATGCCATTTACCAAACCAAAGTTGGTTCGCTTTCACACCTAAGCTGGTTCCAGAAGCTGGTTTGCTTTCACACCTATCCAAGGGGGTTGTCCCTAAAATAAATAGGCTAGCTCTTCCCTTCGTTGGGGACTTTTGCCATTTCTATCAATGACCAAAGACATAGACTCCTCCTGAGCTCTTGTTATCCTTATGTTGGGTAACGTTGCATGGAAAACAAATGAAATTCTATGGACAGGCAAGATCTATCAATGGAGATGCATAGCAACGAGAGGGGAGAGTGTGTCTACGTACCATTGTAGACTGTAAGCGGAAGCGTTTATTAACGCGGGATGGAGTCAAACTTCTTCGCTATCCAACCGATCAAGTACCAAACGTACGACACCTCCGTGTTCAGCACACGTTCAACTCGGTGACTGCTATCTCTTGAGCTTGCGTTGGTTTTCCCTTGAAGAGGAAAGGGTGATGCAGTAAAGTAGCGTAAGTATTTCCCTCAGTTTTGAGAACCAAGGTATCAATCCAGTAGGATACAACACACAAGTCACAGGATACCTGCACAAAAAATCAACAACTTGCACCCAACGCGATAAAGGGGTTGTCAATCCCTTCATGGTCACTTGCAAAAGTGAGATCTGATCGATAGAGATAGATAAATGGTAAAGTAAATATTTTTGGTTTATAGATCGGAAAGTAAAAGATTGCAAAAGAGATTCAATATAATGGAAAAGAGACCCTGGGGCCATAGGTTTCACTAGTGGCTTCTCTCAAGATAGAAAATATTACGGTGGGTGAACGAATTATTGCCGAGCAATTGATAGAAAAGCGCATAGTTATGATGATATCTAAGGCAATGATCATGAACATAGGCATCACGTCCGTGTCAAGTAGACCGACTCCTGCCTGCATCTACTACTATTACTCCACACATCCACCTCTATCCAGCATGCATCTAGAGTATTAAGTTCATAAAGAATGGAGTAACACATTAAGTAAGATGACATGATGTAGAGGAATTAATTCAATCAATATGATGAAACCCCATCTTTTTATCCTTGATGGCATCAATACAATATGTGCCTTGCTGCCCCTACTGTCATTGGGAAAAGACACCGCAAGATTGAACCCAAAGCTAAGCACTTCTCCCATTGCAAGAAAGATCAATCTAGTAGGCCAAACTAAACCGATAAATCGAAGAGACTTGCAAAGATATCAAGTCATGCATATAAGAATTCAGAGAAGAACCAAATAATATTCATAGATAATCTGATCATAAATCCACAATTCATCGGATCTTGGCAAACACACCACGAAATAATATTACATCGAATAGAACTCCATTAACATCAAGGAGAACATGGTATTGAGAATCAAAGAGAGAGAAGAAGCCATCTAGCTAATAACCATGGACCCGAAGGTATGTGGTAAACTACTCACGCTTCATCAGAGAGGTAATGGTGTTGATGTAGAAGCCCTCAATGATCGAATCCCCCTCTGGAAGGACGCCAGTAAAGGTCCGGGATCTCATGGGTACAGAAGGTTACGGCAATGGAAAAGTGGTTTCGTGGCTCTCGTGGATGTTTTTAGGGTATAAGAGTATATATAGGCAAAGGAACTATGTCAAGGGAGCTATGAGGGGCCCATGAGGTAGGCGGGTGCGCCCTACCCCCCTAGGCGCGCCCTCATGCCTCGTGGCCACTTTGTTGCGTCTCCGATTTCATCTCCAAGTCTTCTAGTTTGCTTTCGGTCCAAGAAAGATCATCGCGAACGTTTCATTCCGTTTGGACTCCATTTGGTATTCCTTTTCTGCAAAACTCTAAAATAGGCAAAAAAACAGAAACTGGCATTGGGCCCTCGGTTAATAGGTTAGTCTCAAAAATAATATAAAATATCATATAAATGCCTATTAAACATCCAAAACACATAATATAATAGCATGGAACAGTAAAAAATTATAGATACGTTGGAGACATATCAAGCATCCCCAAGCTTAATTCCTGCTCGTCCTTGAGTAGGTAAATGATAAAAAAAGTATTTTGATGTGGAATGCTACCTTACATATTTATCCATGAAATTTTCTTTATTGTCGCATGAATGTTCAGATCCAAAAGATTCAAAACAAAAGTTTAATATTGACATAAAAACAATAATACTTCAGGCATACTAACAAAGCAATCATGTCTTCTCAAAATAACATGGCCAAAGAAAGCTATCCCTACAAAATCATATAGTCTGGCTATGCTCTATCTTCATCACACAAAATATTTAAATCATGCACAACCCCGATTTTAGCCAAGTAATTGTTTCATACTTTAGTATTTTCAAACCTTTTCAACTTTCACGCAATACATGAGCATGAGCCATGGACACATCACTATAGGTGGAATAGAATGGTGGTTGTGGAGAAGACAAAAAGAAGAAGATAGTCTCACATCAACTAGGCGTATCAACGGGCTATGGAGATGCCCATCAATATATATCAATGTGACTGAGTAGGGATTGCCACACAACGGATGCACTAGAGCTATAAGTATGTGAAAGCTCAAAAAGAAACTAAGTGGGTGTGCATCCAACTCGCTTGCTCACGAAGACCTAGGGCACTTTGAGGAAGCCCATCATTGGAATATACAAGCCAAGTTCTTATAATGAAAATTCCCACTAGTATATAAAAGTGACAACATAGGAGACTCTCTATCATGAAGATCATGGTGCTACTTTGAAGCACAAGTGTGGTAAAAGGATAGTAACATTGTCCCTTCTCTCCTTTTCTCTCATTTTTTCATTTTGGGCCTTCTCTCTTTTTCTATGGCCTCTTTTTTTCGTCCGGAGTCTCATCCCGACTTGTGGGGGAATCATAGTCTCCATCATCCTTTCCTCACATGGGACAATGCTCTAATAATGAAGATCATCACACTTTAATTTACTTACAACTCAAGAATTAAAACTCAATGCTTAGAACAAAACATGACTCTATGTGAATGCCTCCGGCGGTGTACCGGGATGTGCAATGATTCAAGAGTGACATGTATGAAAAAATTATGAACGGTGGCTTTGCCACAAATACGATGTCAACTACATGATCATGCAAAGCAATATGACAATGATGGAGCGTGTCATAATAACGGAACAATGGAAAGTTGCATGGCAATATATCTTGGAATGGCTATGGAAATGCCATAATAGGTAGGTATGGTGGCTGTTTTGAGGAAGGTAATGGTGGGTGTTATGGTACCGGCGAAAGTTGCGTGACACAAAATAGGCTAGCAATGGTGGAAGGGTGAGAGTGCATATAATCCATGGACTCAACATTAGTCATAAAGAACTCACGTACTTATTGCAAAAATCTACAACTCATAAAAACAAAGTACTACGCGCATGCTCCTAGGGGAAGGGTTGGTAGGAGTTAACCATCGTGCAATCCCGACCTCCACTCATAAGGAAGACAATCAATAATAAATCATGCTCCAACTTCATCACATAACGGTTCACCATACATGCATGCTACGGGAATCACAAACTTTAACACAAGTATCTCTCAAATTCACAATTACTCCACTAGCATGAGTCTAATATCACCATCTTCATATGTCAAAACAATCATAAAGAATCAAACTTCTCATAGTATTCAATGCACTTCATATGAAAGTTTTTATTATATCGATCTTGGATGCCCATCATATTAGGACTAGTTTTATAACCCAAGCAAATTACCATGCTGTTCTAAAAGACTCTCAAAATGATATAAGTGAAGCATGAGAGTTCAACAATTTCTATGAAATAAAGCCACCGCCGTGCTCTAAAATGGTATAAGTGAAGCACTAGAGCGATATTGCCTAGCTCAAAAGATATAAGTGAAGCACATAGAGTATTCTAATAAATTATGATTCATGTGTGTCTCTCCCAAAAGGTGTGTACAACAAGGATGATTGTGGCAAATTAGAAAGCAAAGACTCAAATCATATAATACGCTCCAAGCAAAACAGATATCATGTGGTGAATAAAAATATAGCCTCAAGTAAAGTTACCGATAGACAAAGACGAAAGAGGGGATGCCTTCTGGGGCATCCCCAAGCTTAGGTTTTTGGTTGTCCTTGAATATTACCTTGGGGTGCTTTGGGCATCCTCAAGCTTAGGCTCTTGCCACTCCTTATTCCATAGTCCATCAAAATCCTTACCCAAAACTTGAAAACTTTACAACACAAAACTCAACAGAAAATCACATAAGCACCGTTAGTATAAGAAAGTAAATCACCACTTTAAGGTACTGTTGCAAACTCATTCTTTATTTATATTTGTGTAATATCTACTATATTCCAACTTTTCCATGGTTCATACCCCCCGATACTACCCATAGTATCATCAAAATAAGCAAACAACACATAGAAAACAGAATCTATCAAAAACATAATAGTCTGTAGCAAGCTATAGCTCTCGAATACTTCTGTAACTCCAAAAATTATAAAAAGAATCACCCCAATCATGATCATTGCAACAAGTAGTAGACATAGCAAAACTAGCATCCCCAAGCTCAGGGTTTTGCATAATATTAGCACAATTGACATTAACAGAATTTGTAATAACATCGTTGCAATCATGATTTTTATTTAAGAAGCTATCATGAATCTTCATAAATTTCTTCATCACAATTTTCAGATTCACGAATTTCAAGCAAAACCTCATAAAGATAATCTAGTGCACTCAACTCACTAGAAATTGGTTCATCATAATTGGATCTCTTAAAAATATTAGCAAGGGGATGACGATCCATAAACTTTTAGCAAGTAAAGATGCAAGCAAAAAGAAGGCACATGGTAACACAAGCGAACAAAAGATCAAACGGAAGAAGGGCGAAGAAAAGGCAAATCTTTTCGAAAATTGTTTTAGAAGCAGGGAGAGGAAAACGAGAGGCGAATGGCGAATAATGTAATTCAAGGGAGAAGATTTTATGATGGGTACTTGGTATGGCTTGACTTGACGTAGATCTCCCCGCGGCAATAGTGCCAGAAATTCTTATTGCTACCTCTTGAGCTTGAGTTGGTTTTTCCTTGAAGAGGAAAGGGTGATGCAGCAAAGTAGCGTAAGTATTTCCCTTAGTTTTGAGAATCAAGGTATCAATCCAGTAGGAGACAATGCACACGTCACCAAATACCTGCACAAACAATCGACAACTTGCACCCAACACGATAAAGGGGTTGTCAATCCCTTCATAGTCACTTGCAAAAGTGAGATCTCATAGAGATAGATAAACGGTAAAGTAAATATTTTTGGTATTTTTGGTTTATAGATAGGAAAGTAAAAGATTTCAAAAGAGATTCAATATAATGGAAAAGAGACCCCGGGGCCATAGATTTCACTAGTGGATTCTCTCAAGATAGGAAATATCACGGTGGGTGAACGAATTACTGCCGAGCAATTGGTAGAAAAGCGCATAGTTATGATGATATCTAAGGCAATGATCATGAACATAGGCATAACGTCCGTGTCAAGTAGACCGACTCCTGCTTGCATCTACTACTATTACTCCACACATCGACCGCTATCCAGCATGCATCTAGAGTATTAAGTTCATAAAGAACGGAGTAACGCATTAAGTAAGATGACATGATGTAGAGGAATTAACTCAAGCAATATGATGAAAAACCCATCTTTTTATCCTCGATGGCAACAATAAAATATGTGCCTTGCTGCCCCTACTGGCACTGGGAAAGGACGCCACAAGATTGAACCCAAAGCTAAGCACTTCTCCCATTGCAAGAAAGATCAATCTAGTAGGCCAAACTAAACCGATAATTTGAAGAGACTTGCAAAGATATCAAATCATGCATATAAGATATTCATAGATAATCTGATCATAAATCCACAATTCATCGGATCTCGGTAAACACACCTCAAAAGAATATTACATCGAATAGATCTTCAAGAACATCAAGGAGAACATGGTATTGAGAATCAAAGAGAGAGAAGAAGCCATCTAGCTAATAACTATGGACCCGAAGGTCTGTGGTAAACTACTCACGCTTCATCGAAGAGGTAATGATGTTGATGTAGAAGCCCTCCGTGATCAAACCCCCTCCGACAGGACACCGGAAAAGGTCCCTAGATGGGATCTCACGGGTACAGAAGATTGCGGTAGTGGAAAAGTGGTTTCGTGGCTCTCCTGGATGTTTTCAGGGTATAAGAGTATATATAGGCAAAGGAACTAGGTCAGGGGAGCTACGAGGGGCCCACGAGGTAGGGGGCGTGCCCTACCCCCTAGGTGTGCCATCCTGCCTTGTGGCCGCCTTGTTGCGTCTCCGACTTCATCTCCAAGTCTTGTGGTTTGCTTTCGGTCCAAGAAAGATCACCGCGAAGGTTTAATTCCGTTTCGACTCCGTTTGGTATTCCTTTTCTGCAAAACTCTAAAATAGGCAAAAACACATAAACTGGCACTGGGCCCTCCGTTAATAGGTTAGTCCCAAAAATAATATAAAATAGCATATAAATGTCTATTAAACATCCAAAACAGATAATATAATAGCATGGAACAATAAAAAATTATAGATACGTTGGAGACGTATCAGTGACATCCTCGCCTTCTTGATCCAGCAAGACGGGCGAAGTAGTGGATGAGTTCTGGCAGCACGACGGCGTGGTGACGGTGATGGTGATGCTATCTCCGCAGGGCTTTGCCTAAGCAGTACGAAAATATGACCGATGGACGAAACTGTGGAGAGAGGCGCCGCACACGGCTAAGAGATTGCCGTGGTCATTGTGTGGCGCCCCCTCCCTCATATGAATAGGTGGGGGAGGGGAGGCAGCCAGGAGGCGCCCCAAGGGTGGCCGCCGACCCCCTTGAGCTCCTGCCCTATGGCGCCCCCTTACCTTGTTTGCACAAGGGGGGAAGGAAAGGGGAGGAGAGGGAAGGAAGGGGGAGGCCGACTCCCCCTTTCCTTCTCTCGCCAAGGGCTGCAGCCTAAGGAGGGGAGCGCCAGCCCCTTGTGGGCTGGTGTGCTCATCTCTTCTGGCCCATGTGGCCCATTAACCTCCCGGGGGTGCCCGGAAACCCTTCTGGTGATCCGATGACTACCCGGTAAACTCCAAAACCCTTCCGGTGTCCAAATAGTGTCGTCCTATATAGCAATATTTACCTACGGACCATTCCGGAGCTCCTCGTCATGTCCGCGGTGTCATCTGGGAGTCCGAACAACACCAAATCATATAACTCATATAACACTATATCGTCAACGAACGTTAAGCATGCGGACCTAAAGGTTCGAGAACTATGTAGACATGACTGAGACACCTCTCCGGTCAATAACCAATAGCGGAACCTGTATGCCCATATTGGTTCCTACATATTCTATGAAGATCTTTATCGGTCGAACTGTTATGACATCATACATAATTCCCTTTGTTTGTCGGTATGTTACTTGCCCGAGATTCGATCGTCGGTATCTCCATACCTAATTCAATCTCATTACCGGCAAGTCTCTTTACTCATTCCATAATATATCATCTCATAAATAACTCTTAGTCATTTTGCTTGCAAGCTTCTTGTGATGTGTATTATCGAGAGGACCCAAATATACCTTTCCGATACAAATAGTGACAAATCCTAATCTCGATCCATGCCAACTCAATAGATACCCTCAGAGATACCTGTAGAGCATCTTTATGATCACCCAGTTATGTTGTGACGTTTGCTAGCACACAAGGTATTCCTCTGGTATCCGGGAGTTGCATGATCTCATAGTTGAAGGAATATGTATTTGACATTAAGAAAGCAATAGCAATAAACTGAACAATCATATGCTAAGCTAACGGATGGGTCTTGTCCATCACATCATTCTCCTAATGATGTGATCTCGTTATCAAGTGACAACACATGTCTATGGTTAGGAAACCTTAACCATCTTTGATCAACGAGGTAGTCTAGTAGAGGCTTACTAGGGACACGATATTTGTTTATGTATCCACACATGTATTTAAGTTTCTGATTAATACAATTCTAGCATGAATAATAAACCTTTATCATGAATAAGGAAATATAAAATAACAACTTTATTATTGCCTTTAGGGCATATTTCCTTCACCTTATTCTCGTGATTCTTTGAGAAATTGCTCCTAATTCGTGCTCCACGAGTAGATCGTGTTGTGTGGGTTAGAGTTCGTGGTTTCCCTTGTGGATTGCACCTATCCCATACTCCACGACTTGAGCGTGGTTGTGTGGGGTAGTATTGCGGGTTGTGGATCGGTGAATGTTCGGATTGCAGGCTTCGGTGATCATCCTCCTCGTCGGGTCATAATCTCTTATTTCCATTTTTCAGCAACTTGCGGCTAGTTACCTCCATCCATTATCGATCCTACGCCGTGAAGATCGGACCTCCCCTTGTTCACCCTCTTCTCCGAAGACGGTGACGCATCAAGTTTCCTGAGAGGGGGGAGGGGTAGCATCCAAGCATAGAAACACACACACGTGCACACGCATGCAAAATTGTGTCTATTATAGCTTACTAGGGAAGTAGCTATCATAGTCACACATCGCGTGCGCCGTGATACACGCTGACCCAGTGGCGGAGACAGGGGGACCAGCAGGGGCCTTGCCCCCCCCCCCTAACATCTCATATTTGCTGCTAATCATCTAAAGAACAGTGCACAATTAGCGCGTATTTTGCTGCTAAGAACCTACTTTCTAGTGATTTGGCCCTCCCCAGCCAGTTCTAGCAGCCCTCGGCCCCCCTGATAATATTTTTCTGGTTCCGCCACTGCGCTTCCCATGTGGTAATTAAACTAAAGAGTTATTTGTGGGGTGTTTGTAGTCCATGTGACAGGGAAAGACTTTGCTAGGAGGCAACATGTTGGAATTATGTGTACTACAACTATATTCAAATTACTTGAAATTGTTAAATATCTAGAATACTTCATTATAAAATTATACATGTATTTATCCAAGGAATTACTTTACATGTTTAGCATGGTATTATTACTTGTTGGAATGTACTTAAATATTATATGCTTAAGAAAGTTAGTCGATTATCTGTGAAACACAATATACTATGTACTATATTGAAAAGACAACCTAGGTACACTGGTAGTTGAAAGAAACTAGATCGATTGTTAGATTACAGCCTGACTGTGATCTACTCCATGACTAATCGTTTAGATTAATTTAACGTACAACTCACATTTGTGTGTGCTGGGACATAACAAATAGTGTTCAATTAAAGGTAGATTATATTGTGGTTGTTAATCGTATCCAGAGACTATTTGAAAACAGGTTTGTTTAAACTTGAAAGCTTATCTAGGGAGAGAAAATAGAGGAGCACGCAGTGGTCCAGTAGTGTGCAAGTCGATTGCAGCCATTTGGAACCTGGAGCATGGTGAGCCGGCCCGAGCACATCTAGCACAGGTTCCACTTCCTTCGAAAAGCATAGTCGCCGGTCCCGCGAGGTACTGACGACGTTACGGGCCCGTTTCACGCTCGCGTGACACCCGTCGGCTCGTCGATGCAGGTTCTGTGCAGCTGCTCCGATGGAAGCGAGAGCAGCCATGTGCGTGCTCGGCCTTGTGTGCGAAAAATCCTCCACGGTACGGAGAAGGAGTACACGTGGTCTTGTCGGACCACAAAAGGGGACGTGCATAGCCAAGCTAAGCATTGGCCGCGTCTTGGTCTCGGCGCGTACGTAGCCGACGTGCAGGCGTCCCAGTTTCATGAGAACAGACCCAACGTTCAATGCGGCTTCACCCGACACGCTACAGTGTGTACAGCTCAGCATTCTTTCCATCCAACCAGATGTCTCCGTCCCGCGTCGCGGAGAGACTAACTGCCAAATATCTCTTTTACACAGGACCACAGTAACTAGCAGCTCCAACGAGTGCATATACAATCGAACCCATACCTGGCCCAAAGGTTCGGATCGGCTGTCCCGTCAGTGTCCCCAATGATTTTTGCAACCCAACTGGGCTCCTCATAGCGAGGCTAAACATCTGCATTTGATCGGCACTTCTCATATCCGACTCATATATTAGGCGGATATGGGACGCCCAGATGCGCTCGTCATGTCATACTGACGAGAAGGGCCCACACAGGGATACAAAGAGATCACTTGTTCGACGGGCGCCTCCTCCGCTCCACGCTGCGTGATGCCGCTCCGGCATGCCGTCCGAGGGAGGAGGCCAACTATTTAAGCCGGACGGAAGCAGCGAACCCTATGTGCTCCATGTCCATTTCTCCTCTCCGCTGCCGCCACTTCCAATTCGCCCGTCGCACCATGCCAAGGCGCCGGATCACCACCTACGTCATGCTCACTCCAGAGCGCCATCTGCAGCTGCTGAAGGAGATCTAGGCAAGGCGAGCTGCTCGTTTCGCTGCGGGCCTTCCTCTGGATTCGCCTAAGCCGGAGGAGGAGGAGGAGGAGGCGGGGCCGGCTACAAACACCTTTGACAAGATAAACAAGTTGTGAAGACATGAGTACTTTTACTACATTTGTTTTGATGTGCATTTCATATACCTTCTGAGATTCTTGGTTGGACAATGGTTATCCTAAATTCCAGTCGATTTTCAAGCCACGCCATTTGGTGTGTCCTCTCCGTGTAAGGTTTCCCACGAGGCGGAGTCATCAATCTAGACCAACATAAGGGTAGAGTAAAAGAATCACTACATGAAAAACTTCCCACGCTGAGTGTTAGGTAGTTTGGCGAGTGCATTTTATCGAGCATTCAACAAACAAGGCCTTTGTCGAGTGCCTAGAGAAAATGCTCGACAAAAGAATCACGCTCCGCGAAGCATCACAATGTCGAGTACCATCTAGAAGAGAGTTGGCAAAAAAAAACTTTGCACTAGGCACAAATTGAAGTCGACACTTGACAAAGACCAAGCACACACAAAACACAGTGACACGTGTGCGTAAACACCGTTGTTGATGGCGGAGTGATGGTGTTATCCCCTTGCCAAGTGCTCGACATAGATCACTCGACAAAGGTTTTATTTTTCTTCTATTTATGTGTTTATCATGTTTTATTTATTTTCTTTTCTTTGTTATATGCTCTCTTATTCTATTTACTTTTGTTTGTTTCTTCCTTTTTCTCTTCTTTCTTTCTTTCTTTCTTTTTCTTTTGTTTGCTTTACCTCCTCGTTTGAAAGTGAGTGACCGCTGAGTCATTGTTGGCCTTAAAAGAAATTTACACTCAACATACACCATTACATGTCTTATGTTAAAATTTGGCATTTTCGTTCGTTTACTATATTTGAGAAAATGAAATAGTCGCCATAAATTATTTCTAGGCATCTAATGGGTATAATTCAAATTTGGACTACAGGTAAATGAAATAGTCGCCATAAATTATTTGATAAATCCTACTTGTGTCCTTGAGTCTATTTTTAGGACTTGTGCTAGTAACTACTAGGACTCCCGTACACAAAGAGGCCAAGACTCAGTCACTGACATAGAGGGCTATTGTCATTTTAATTATAGAAAATGCAAACAAAGCCAGAAATCATACGACTTGGCATGCTGTTAGGATATGGCCTCTAGAGGTTGCGATACAAACTTGAGAATCTTTTGTAAAAGTTGTCGCACATACTGCTTATAAATTGGATCATCTCCAAGAAGGAACTATGTTTTGGCAAGCATGTGAAGTGACTGTTGATTAATACATTGGCCTTTAAAATATTTATACACTTAAGATACACCACACGTGCCATGTTAAAATTTGGCATTTTCTTATTGGGAAACGTAGTAGAAAATAAAAATAAAATCCGGCCTACATATAAAATCAAAGATCACTATGAACATGCAAAGAGGTTCAGGTTTGATCTTTACCAATAAAAATCAGCAGAGAAGAGATGTTGATGTAGGCTTGATGTAGATTCCCGCAGCTATGCTTAAACCTCACAGCCGCGAGAATTTTCTCCCATTCGAGAAAGGAACGACCACACTGCCGGTAACCATACATGTGAAATCACCAATCCAGCAGAGCTTTGCCGTCCAGAATGAAGAACTACGGCTACCGGAGGACTGTATGGTGACTATTCTATGGCGGAGAGAAGTTGAGAGAGAGAGGGGGGGGGGGAGTTGAAGAAAATATGTCCTAGAGACAATAATAAAGTTGTTATTCTATATTTCCTTATATCATGATACATGTTTATTATTCATGCTAGAATTGTATTAACCGGAAAATTGATACATGTGTGAATACATAGACAAAACACCGTGTCCCTAGTGTGCCGCTACTAGACTAGCTCGTTGACCAAAGATGGTTAAGTTTCCTAGCCATGGACATGAGTTGTCATTTGATGAATGGGATCACATCTTTAGTGGAATGATGTGATGGACAATACCCATCCGTTAGCTTAGCATAATGATCGTTCAGTTTTATTGCTACTACTTTCTTCATGTCAAATACATATTCCTCAGACTATGAGATTATGCAACTCCCGGACACCGGAGGAATACCTTATGTGCTATCAAACGTCACAACATAACTGGGTGATTATAAAGATGCTCTACAGGTATCTCCGAAGGTGTTTGTTGGGTTGGCATAGATCGAGATTAGGATTTGTCACTCCGAGTATTAGAGAGGTATCTCCGGGCCCTCTTGATAATGCACATCATATGAAGCCTTGCAAGCAACATGACTAATGAGTTAGTTGCGGGATGATGCATTGCGGAACGAGTAAAGAGACTTGCCGGTAACGAGATTGAACTAGGTACGAAGATACCGACGATGGAATCTCGGGCAAGTAACATACCGATGACAAAGGGAATAACGTATGTTGACATTGCGGTTCGACCGATAAAGATCTTCGTAGAATATGTGGGAACCAATATGAGCATCCAAGTTCCGCTATTGGTTATTGACCGGAGAGATGTCTCGATCATGTCTACATAGTTCTCGAACCCGTAGGGTCCGCACGCTTAACGTTTAATGACAATATGTATTTTATGAGTTAGGTGTTTTGGTGACCGAAGGTTGTTCGGAGTCCCGGATGAGATCACGGACATGACGAGGAGTCTCGAGATAGTCGACAGGCAAAGATTGATATATTGTACGAAGGTATTCGGACACCGGAATGGTTCTGGAGTGTTTTGGGTATTTATCGGAGTGCCGAGGGGTTACTGGAACCTCCCGGGGGAAGTATGTTGGGGAACGCTATAATTTCAAAAAAATTCCTACGATCACGCGAGATCTATCTAGGTGATGAATAGCAACGAGAGGGGAGAGTGTGTCCACGTACCCTCGTAGACCGAAAGTGGAAGCGTTTCAATAACGCGGTTGATGTAGTCGAACTTCTTCGCGATCCAACCGATCAAGTACCGAACGCACGACACCTTCGCATTCAGCACACGTTCAGCTCGATGTCGTCCCTCGTGCTCTTGATCCAGTTGAGGACGAGGGTGAGTTCCGTCAGCACGACGGAGTGGCAATGGTGATGATGATGTTACCGGCGCAGGGCTTCGTCTAAGCTCTACGATGGTATGATCAAGGTGTGTAACTGTGGAGGGGGCACCGCACATGGTTGGGAGAGAAACTTGTGTGTTCTAGGGTGGACCCTGCCCCCGTATATAAAGGAGCAAGGGGGAGGCCGGCCGGCCCTCCTAGGGCGCGCTCCACAAGGGGAGTCCTACTAGGATTACTAGTCCTAGTAGGATTCCACCAAGAGGGAGAGAGGGGGAAGGAAGGAGAGGGAGAGTGAGAAGGAAAGGGGGCGCCGCCCTCCTTCCCTAGTATAATTCGGACCCAAGGGGGAGGGGGCACGCAGCCTGCCCTGGCCACGTCTCTCTCTCTCCACTAAGTCCCATGTGGCCCATTAGTTCCCCTGGGGGTTCCAGTAACCCCTCCGGCACACCGATTTTACCCGAAACTTTCCGGAACACTTCCGGTGTCCGAATATAGCCGTCCAATATATCAATCTTTATGTCTCGACTATTTCAAGACTCCTCGTCACGTCCATGATCCATCCGAGACTCCGAACAAACTTCGGTCATCAAAAACACATAACTCATAATACATATCGTCATCGAACGTTAAGCATGCGGACCCTACGGGTTCGAGAACTATGTAGACATGACCGAGACACATCTCCGGTAAATAACTAATAGCGGAACCTGGATGCTCATATTGGCTCCTACATATTCTACGAAGATCTTTATCGGTCAAACCGCATAACAACATATGTTCGTTCCCTTTGTCATCGGTATGTTACTTGCCCGAGATTTGATCGTTGGTATCACCATACCTAGTTCAATCTCGTTACCGACATGTCTCTTTACTCGTTCCGTAATACTTCATCCCTCAACTAACTCATTAGTCACATTGCTTGCAAGGCTTATAGTGATGAGCATTACCTAGAGGGCCTAGAGATACCTCTCCGAATCATGGAGTGACAAATCCTAATTTTGATCTATGCCAACCTAATAAACACCTTCGGAGACACCTGTAGAGAATCTTTATAATCACCCATTTACGTTGTGACGTTTGATAGCGCACAAAGCGCTC
This sequence comes from Triticum aestivum, assembly GCF_018294505.1. Lineage (NCBI taxonomy): Eukaryota > Viridiplantae > Streptophyta > Magnoliopsida > Poales > Poaceae > Triticum > Triticum aestivum. The sequence goes on along the minus strand of NC_057807.1, from coordinate 499,430,724 downwards.
CTCCAGTATTCGGTAGTTGCATAATCTCATAGTCTGAGGAACATGTATAAGTCATGAAGAAAGCAGTAGCAATGAAACTGTAACGATCATAATGCTAAGCTAACGGATGGGTCATGTCCATCACATCATTCTCCTCATGATGTGATCCTGTTCATCAAATGACAACACATGTCTATGGTCAGGAAACATAACCATCTTTGATTAACGAGCTAGTCAAGTAGAGGCATACTAGGGACAATATGTTTTGTCTATGTATTCACACATGTACTAAGTTTCCGGTTAATACAATTCTAGCATGAATAATAAACATTTATCATGAAATAAGGAAATAAATAATAACTTTATTATTGCCTCTAGGGCATGTTTCCTTCAGTCTCCCACTTGCACTAGAGTCAATAATCTAGATTACATAGTAATGATTCTAACACCCATGGAGCTTTGGTGTTGATCATGTTTTGCTCATGGAAGAGGCTTAGTCAACGGGTCTGCAACATTCAGATCCATATGTATCTTGCAAATCTCTATGTCCCCTCCTGACACTTGATGATGGATGGAATTGAAGCGTCTCTTGATGTGCTTGGTTCTCTTGTGAAATATGGATTCCTTTGCCAAGGCAATTACACCAGTATTGTCACAAAAGATTTTCATTGGACCCGATGCACTAGGTATGACACCTAGATCGGATATGAACTCCTTCATTTGCTGCTTCACACGTAGATGCCTCCACGATGCTCTGCTTGGAACTACACCAACTGATAGCTCCTTCATTCAATAAAAACACGTATCCGGTTTGCGACTTAGAGTCGTCCAGATTAGTGTCAAAGCTGGCATCGACGTAACCGTTTACGACGAGCTCTTTGTCACCTCCATAAACGAGAAACATATCCTTAGTCCTTTTCAGGTATTTCAGGATGTTCTTGTCCGCTGTCCAGTGCTCCACTCCGGGATTACTTTTGTACCTCCCTACTATGCTTATAGCAAGGCACACATCAGGTCTGGTACATAGCATTACATACATGATAGAACCTATGGATGAAGCATAGGGAATGACTTTCATTTTCTCTCTATCTTCTGCAGTGGTCGGGCATTGAGTCTGACTCAACTTCACACCTTGTAAGGCAAGAACCCTTTCTTTGACTGATCCATTTTGAACTTCTTCAATACTTTATCAAGGTATGTGCTTTGTGAAAGTGCAATTAAGCGTCTTGATCTATCTCTATAGATCTTGATGCCCAATATGTAAGAAGCTTCTCTGAGGTCTTTCATTGAAAAACTCTTATTTAAGTATCCCTTTATGCTATCAGAAATTATATATCATTTCCAATCAGCAATATGTCATCCACATATAATATTAGAAACGCTACAGAGCTCCCACTCACTTTCTTGTAAATACATGCTTCTCCAAAAGTCTGTATAAAACCATATTCTTTGATCACACTATCAAAGCGTTTATTCCAACTCCGAGAGGCTTGCACCAGTCCATAAATGGATCGTTGGATCTTGCACACTTTGTTAGCACCCTTTGGATCGACAAAACCTTCCGTTTGCATCATATACAACTCTTCTTCCAAAAATTCATTCAGGAATGCAGTTTTGACATCCATGTGCCAAATTTCATAATCATAAAATGCGGCAATTGCTAACATCATTCGGACAGACTTAAGCATCGCTACGGGTGAGAAAGTCTCATCGTAGTCAACTCCTTGAACTTGTCAAAAACCTTTCGCAACAAGTCAAGCTTTGTAGATAGTAATATTACCGTCAGCGTCGGTCTTCTTCTTGAAGATCCATTTATTTTCTACGGCTTGCCGATCAACAGGCAAGTCCACCAATGTCCACACTTTATTCTCATACATGGATCCCATCTCACATTTCATGGCCTCAAGCCATTTTGCGGAATCTGGGCTCATCATCGTTTCCTCATAGTTCGTAGGTTCACCATGGTCTAGTAACATGACTTCCAGAACAGGATTACCGTACCACTCTGGTGCAGATATCACTCTAGAAGACCTACGAGGTTCGGTAGTAACTTGATCTGAAGTTTCATGATCATCATCATCATTATCTTCCTCACTAATTGGTGTAGGAATCACTCGAACTAATTTCTGCGATGAACTACTTTCCAATAAGGGAGAAGGTACAGTTTGTTGGGTTTCGTAGTAATTTCAAAAATTTTCCTACGCGCACATAGGATCATGTGATGCATAGCAACGAGAGGAGAGTGTTGTCTACGTACCCAACGCAGACCGACTGCGGAAGCGATGACACGACGTAGAGGAAGTAGTCGTACGTCTTCATGATCCAACCAATCAAGCACCGAAACTACGGCACCTCCGAGTTCGAGCACACGTTCAGCTCGATGACGATCCCCGGACTCCGATCCAGCAAAGTGTCGGGGAAGAGTTCCGTCAGCACGACGGCGTGGTGACGATCTTGATGAACTACAGCAGCAGGGCTTCGCCTAAACTCCGCTACAGTATTATCGAGGAATATGGTGGCAGGGGGCACCGCACACGGCTAAGGAATCGATCACGTGGATCAACTTGTGTCAACTTGTGTGTTTAGAGGTGCCCCTGCCTCCGTATATAAAGGAGCCAAGGGGGGAGGGGGCGCCGGCCAAGAGGGAGAGGCGCAGGAGGAGTCCTACTCCTACCGGGAGTAGGACTCCCCCCCCCAATCCTATTCCAACTAGGATTCCCAAGGGGGAAAGAGGGAGAGGGGTGGCCGGCCACCTCTCCTAGTCCTAATAGGACTAGGGGAAGGGGGGAGGCGCGCAGCCCCCTTGGGCTGCCCCTTTCTCCTTTCCACTAAGGCCCATGATGGCCCATATGGCTCCCGGGGGGTTCCGGTAACCTCCCGGTAACCCGGTAAAATCCCGATTTCACCCGGAACACTTCCGATGTCCAAACATAGACTTCCAATATATCAATCTTTATGTCTCGACCATTTCGAGACTCCTCGTCATGTCCGTGATCACATCCGGGACTCCGAACAACCTTCGGTACATCAAAATGCATAAACTCATAATATAACTGTCATCGTAACCTTAAGCGTGCGGACCCTACGGGTTCGAGAACAATGTAGACATGACCGAGACACGTCTCCGGTCAATAACCAATAGCGGGACCTGGATGCCCATATTGGCTCCTACATATTCTACGAAGATCTTTATCGGTCAGACCGCATAACAACATACGTTGTTCCCTTTGTCATCGGTATGTTACTTGCCCGAGATTCGATCGTCGGTATCCAATACCTAGTTCAATCTCGTTACCGGCAAGTCTCTTTACTCGTTCCGTAATACATCATCTCACAACTAACATATTAGTTGTAATGCTTGCAAGGCTTATGTGATGTGTATTACCGAGAGGGCCCAGAGATACCTCTCCGACAATCGGAGTGACAAATCCTAATCTCGAAATACGCCAACCCAACATCGACCATTGGAGACACCTGTAGTACTCCTTTATAATCACCCAGTTACGTTGTGACGTTTGGTAGTACCCAAAGTGTTCCTCCGGTAAACGGGAGTTGCATAATCTCATAGTCATAGGAACATGTATAAGTCATGAAGAAAGCAATAGCAACATACTAAACGATCGGGTGCTAAGCTAATGGAATGGGTCATGTCAATCAGATCATTCTACTAATGATGTGACCTCGTTAATCAAATAACAACTCATTGTTCATGGTTAGGAAACATAACCATCTTTGATTAACGAGCTAGTCAAGTAGAGGCATACTAGTGACACTCTGTTTGTCTATGTATTCACACATGTATTATGTTTCCGGTAAATACAATTCTAGCATGAATAATAAACATTTATCATGATTATAAGGAAATAAATAATAACTTTATTATTGCCTCTAGGGCATATTTCCTTCAGTCTCCCACTTGCACTAGAGTCAATAATCTAGATTACACTGTAATGATTCTAACACCCATGGAGCCTTGGTGCTGATCATGTTTTGCTCGTGGAAGAGGCTTAGTCAACGGGTCTGCAACATTCAGATCCGTATGTATCTTGCAAATCTCTATGTCTCCCACCTGGACTAGATCCCGGATGGAGTTGAAGCGTCTCTTGATGTGTTTGGTCCTTTTGTGAAATCTGGATTCCTTTGCTAAGGCAATTGCACCAGTATTGTCACAAAAGATTTTCATTGGACCCGATGCACTAGGTATGACACCTAGATCGGATATGAACTCCTTCATCCAGACTCCTTCATTTGCTGCTTCCGAAGCAGCTATGTATTCCGCTTCACATGTAGATCCCGCTACAACGCTTTGTTTAGAACTGCACCAACTGACAGCTCCACCGTTTAATGTAAACACGTATCCGGTTTGCGATTTAGAATCGTCCGGATCAGTGTCAAAGCTTGCATCAACGTAACCTTTTACGGTGAGCTCTTTGTCACCTCCATATACGAGAAACATATCCTTAGTCCTTTTCAGGTATTTCAGGATGTTCTTGACCGCTGTCCAGTGATCCACTCCTGGATTACTTTGGTACCTCCCTGCTAAACTTATAGCAAGGCACACATCAGGTCTGGTACACAGCATTGCATACATGATAGATCCTATGGCTGATGCATAGGGAACATCTTTCATATTCTCTCTATCTTCTGCAGTGGTCGGGCATTGAGTCTTACTCAATTTCACACCTTGTAACACAGGCAAAAACCCTTTCTTTGCTTGATCCATTTTGAACTTCTTCAAAATTTTGTCAAGGTATGTGCTTTGTGAAAGTCCAATTAAGCGTCTTGATCTATCTCTATAGATCTTAATGCCTAATATGTAAGCAGCTTCACCGAGGTCTTTCATTGAAAAACTTTTATTCAAGTATCCCTTTATGCTATCCAGAAATTCTATATCATTTCCAATCAGTAATATGTCATCCACATATAATATCAGAAATGCTACAGAGCTCCCACTCACTTTCTTGTAAATACAGGCTTCTCCGAAAGTCTGTATAAAACCAAATGCTTTGATCACACTATCAAAACGTTTATTCCAACTCCGAGAGGCTTGCACCAGTCCATAAATGGATCGCTGGAGCTTGCACACTTTGTTAGCTCCCTTTGGATCGACAAAACCTTCTGGTTGCATCATATACAACTCTTCTTCCAGAAATCCATTCAGGAATGCAGTTTTGACATCCATCTGCCAAATTTCATAATCATAAAATGCGGCAATCGCTAACATGATTCGGACGGACTTAAGCATCGCTACGGGTGAGAAGGTCTCATCGTAGTCAATCCCTTGAACTTGTCGAAAACCTTTTGCGACAAGTCGAGCTTTGTAGACAGTAACATTACCATCAGCGTCAGTCTTCTTCTTAAAGATCCATTTATTCTCAATTGCTTGCCGATCATCGGGCAAGTCAACCAAAGTCCATACTTTGTTCTCATACATGGATCCCATCTCAGATTTCATGGCTTCAAGCCACTTTGCGGAATCTGGGCTCACCATCGCTTCTTCATAGTTCGTAGGTTCATCATGATCTAGTAGCATGACTTCCAGAACAGGATTTCCGTACCACTCTGGCGCGGATCTTACTCTGGTTGATCTACGTGGTTCAGTAGTATCTTGATCTGAAGTTTCATGATCATTATCATTGGCTTCCTCACTAACCGGTGTAGGTGTCACTGAAACAGTTTTCTGTGATGAACTACTCTCCAGTAAGGGAGCAGGTACAGTTACCTCGTCAAGTTCTACTTTCCTCCCACTCACTTCTTTCGAGAGAAACTCCTTCTCTAGAAATGATCCATTCTTAGCAACGAATGTTTTGCCTTCGGATCTGTGATAGAAGGTGTACCCAACAGTTTCCTTTGGGTATCCTATGAATACACATTTCTCCGATTTGGGTTCGAGCTTATCAGGTTGAAGCTTTTTCACATAAGCATCGCAGCCCCAAACTTTAAGAAACGACAACTTTGGTTTCTTGCCAAACCATAGTTCATAAGGCGTCGTCTCAACGGATTTTGATGGTGCCCTATTTAACGTGAATGCGGCCGTCTCTAAAGCATAACCCCAAAATGATAGCGGTAAATCTGTAAGAGACATCATAGATCGCACCATATCTAGTAAAGTACGATTACGACGTTCGGACACACCATTGCGCTGTGGTGTTCCGGGTGGCGTGAGTTGTGAAACTATTCCACAGTTTTTCAAATGTACACCAAACTCGTAACTCAAATATTCTCCTCCACGATCAGATCGTAGAAACTTTATTTTCTTGTTACGATGATTTTCAACTTCACTCTGAAATTCTTTGAACTTTTCAAATGTTTCAGACTTATGCTTCATTAAGTAGATATATCCATATCTGCTCAAATCATCTGTGAAGGTGAGAAAATAACGATATCCGCCACGAGCCTCAATATTCATCGGACCACATACATCGGTATGTATGATTTCCAACAAATCTGTTGCTCTCTCCATAGTACCGGAGAACGGTGTTTTAGTCATCTTGCCCATGAGGCACGGTTCGCAAGTACCAAGTGATTCATAATCAAGTGGTTCCAAAAGTCCATTAGTATGGAGTTTCTTCATGCGTTTTACACCGATATGACCTAAACGACAGTGCCACAAATAAGTTGCACTTTCATTATCAACTCTGCATCTTTTGGTTTCAACATTATGAATATGTGTATTACTACTATCGAGATTCAGTAAGAATAGACCACTCTTCAAGGGTGCATGACCATAAAAGATATTACTCATATAAATAGAACAACCATTATTCTCTGATTTAAATGAATAACCGTCTCGCATTAAACAAGATCCAGATATAATGTTCATGCTCAACGCTGGCACCAAATAACAATTATTTAGGTCTAATATTAATCCCGAAGGTAGATGTAGAGGTAGCGTGCCGACCGCGATCACATCGACTTTGGAACCGTTTCCCACGCGCATCGTCACCTCGTCCTTTGCCAGTGCCCGCTTATTCTGTAGTCCCTGTTTCGAGTTGCAAATATTAGCAACAGAACCAGTATCAAATACCCAGGTGCTACTGCGAGCTCTAGTAAGGTACACATCAATAACATGTATATCATATATACCTTTGTTCACCTTGCCATCCTTCTTATCCGCCAAATACTTGGGGCAGTTCCGCTTCCAGTGACCAGTCTGCTTGCAGTAGAAGCACTCAGTTTCAGGCTTAGGTCCAGACTTGGGTTTCTTATCTTGAGCAGCAACTGGCTTGCTGTTCTTCTTGAAGTTCCCTTTCTTCTTTCCTTTGCCCTTTTTCTTGAAACTAGTGGTTTTGTTAACCATCAACACTTGATGCTCCTTTTTGATTTCTACCTCCGCAGCTTTCAGCATTGCGAAGAGCTCGGGAATAGTCTTGTTCATCCCTTGCATATTATAGTTCATCACGAAGCTCTTGTAGCTTGGTGGCAGTGATTGGAGAATTCTGTCGATGACGCAATCATCCGGAAGATTAACTCCCAATTGAATCAAGTGATTATTATACCCAGACATTTTGAGTATATGCTCACTGACAGAACTGTTCTCCTCCATCTTGCAGCTATAGAACTTATTGGAGACTTCATATCTCTCAATCCGGGCATTTGCTTGAAATATTAACTTCAACTCCTGGAACATCTCATATGCTCCATGACGTTCAAAACGTCGTTGAAGTCCCGATTCTAAGCCGTAAAGCATGGCACACTGAACTATTGAGTAGTCATCAGCTTTGCTCTGCCAGACGTTCATAACATCTGGCGTTGCTCCAGCAGCAGGCCTGGCACCCAGCGGTGCTTCCAGGACGTAATTCTTCTGTGCAGCAATGAGGATAATCCTCAAGTTACGGACCCAGTCCGTGTAATTGCTACCATCATCTTTCAACTTTGCTTTCTCAAGGAACGCATTAAAATTTAACGGAACAACAGCACGAGCCATCTATCTACAATCAACATAAACAAGCAAGATACTATCAGGGACTAAGTTCATGATAAATTTTAAGTTCAATTAATCATATTACTAAAGAACTCCCACTTAGATAGACATCCCTCTAATCCTCTAAGTGATCACGTGATCCAAATCAACTAAACCATAACCGATCATCACGTGAGATGGAGTAGTTTTCAATGGTGAACATCGTTATGTTGATCATATCTACTATATGATTCACGCTCGACCTTTCGGTCTCCGTGTTCCGAGGCCATATCTGCATATGCTAGGCTCGTCAAGTTTAACCTGAGTATTCTGCGTGTGCAAAACTGGCTTGCACCCGTTGTAGATGGACGTAGAGCTTATCACACCCGATCATCACGTGGTGTCTGGGCACGACGAACTTTGGCAACGGTGCATACTCAGGGAGAACACTTCTTGATAATTTAGTGAGAGATCATCTTATAATGCTACCGTCAATCAAAGCAAGATAAGATGCATAAAAAGATAAACATCACATGCAATCAATATAAGTGATATGATATGGCCATCATCATCTTGTGCTTGTGATCTCCATCTCCGAAGCACCGTCATGATCACCATCGTCACCGGCGCGACACCTTGATCTCCATCGTAGCATCGTTGTCGTCTCGCCAATCTTATGCTTCCACGACTATCACTACCGTTTAGTAATAAAGTAAAGCATTACATCGCGATTGCATTGCATACAATAAAGCGACAACCATATGGCTCCTGCCAGTTGCCGATAACTTGGTTACAAAACATGATCATCTCATACAATAAAATTCAGCATCATGCCTTGACCATATCACATCACAACATGCCCTGCAAAAACAAGTTAGACGTCCTCTACTTTGTTGTTGCATGTTTTACGTGGCTGCTACGGGCTTAAGTAAGAACCAATCTCACCTACGCATCAAAACCACAACGATAGTTTGTCAAATAGACTCCGTTTTAACCTTCGCAAGGACCGGGCGTAGCCATACTTGGTTCAACTAAAGTTGGAGAGGCAGTCGCCCGCAAGCCATCTCTGTGCAAAGCACGTCGAGGGAACCGGTCTCGCGTAAGCGTACGCGTAAGGTTGGTCCGGGTCGTCTCGTCCAACAATACCGCCGAACCAAAGTATGACATGCTGGTAGGCAGTATGACTTGTATCGTCCACAACTTACTTGTGTTCTACTCGTGCATATAACATCAACATCAATAACCTAGGCTCGGATGCCACTGTTGGGTTTCGTAGTAATTTCAAAAAATTTCCTACGCGCACACAGGATCATGTGATGCATAGCAACGAGAGGAGAGTGTTGTCTACGTACCCAACGCAGACCGACTGCGGAAGCGATGACACGACGTAGAGGAAGTAGTCGTACGTCTTCACGATCCAACCGATCAAGCACCGAAACTACGGCACCTCCGAGTTCGAGCACACGTTCAGCTCGATGACGATCCCCGGACTCCGATCCAGCAAAGTGTCGGGGAAGAGTTCCGTCAGCACGACGGCGTGGTGACGATCTTGATGAACTACAGCAGCAGGGCTTCGCCTAAACTCCGCTACAGTATTATCGAGGAATATGGTGGCAGGGGGCACCGCACACGGCTAAGGAATCGATCACGTGGATCAACTTGTGTCAACTTGTGTGTTTAGAGGTGCCCCTGCCTCCGTATATAAAGGAGCCAAGGGGGGAGGGGCGCCGGCCAAGAGGGAGAGGCGCAGGAGGAGTCCTACTCCTACCGGGAGTAGGACTCCCCCCCCCAATCCTATTCCAACTAGGATTCCCAAGGGGGAAAGAGGGAGAGGGGTGGCCGGCCACCTCTCCTAGTCCTAATAGGACTAGGGGAAGGGGGGAGGCGCGCAGCCCCCTTGGGCTGCCCCTTTCTCCTTTCCACTAAGGCCCATGATGGCCCATATGGCTCCCGGGGGGTTCCGGTAACCTCCCGGTAACCCGGTAAAATCCCGATTTCACCCGGAACACTTCCGATGTCCAAACATAGACTTCCAATATATCAATCTTTATGTCTCGACCATTTCGAGACTCCTCGTCATGTCCGTGATCACATCCGGGACTCCGAACAACCTTCGGTACATCAAAATGCATAAACTCATAATATAACTGTCATCGTAACCTTAAGCGTGCGGACCCTACGGGTTCGAGAACAATGTAGACATGACCGAGACACGTCTCCGGTCAATAACCAATAGCGGGACCTGGATGCCCATATTGGCTCCTACATATTCTACGAAGATCTTTATCGGTCAGACCGCATAACAACATACGTTGTTCCCTTTGTCATCGGTATGTTACTTGCCCGAGATTCGATCGTCGGTATCCAATACCTAGTTCAATCTCGTTACCGGCAAGTCTCTTTACTCGTTCCGTAATACATCATCTCACAACTAACATATTAGTTGTAATGCTTGCAAGGCTTATGTGATGTGTATTACCGAGAGGGCCCAGAGATACCTCTCCGACAATCGGAGTGACAAATCCTAATCTCGAAATACGCCAACCCAACATCGACCATTGGAGACACCTGTAGTACTCCTTTATAATCACCCAGTTACGTTGTGACGTTTGGTAGTACCCAAAGTGTTCCTCCGGTAAACGGGAGTTGCATAATCTCATAGTCATAGGAACATGTATAAGTCATGAAGAAAGCAATAGCAACATACTAAACGATCGGGTGCTAAGCTAATGGAATGGGTCATGTCAATCAGATCATTCTACTAATGATGTGACCTCGTTAATCAAATAACAACTCTTTGTTTCATGGTTAGGAAACATAACCATCTTTGATTAACGAGCTAGTCAAGTAGAGGCATACTAGTGACACTATGTTTGTCTATGTATTCACACATGTATTATGTTTCCGGTAAATACAATTTTAGCATGAATAATAAACATTTATCATGATTATAAGGAAATAAATAATAACTTTATTATTGCCTCTAGGGCATATTTCCTTCACAGTTACCTCATCAAGTTCTACTTTCCTCCCACTCACTTCTTTCAAGAGAAACTCCTTCTCTAGAAAGGATCCATTCTTAGCCACAAAGATTTTGCCTTCGGATCTGTGATAGAAGGTGTACCCAACAGTTTCCTCCGGGTATCCTATGAAGACACACTTCTCCGATTTGGGTTCGAGCTTATCAGGTTGAAGCTTTTTCACATAAGCATCACAACCCAAAACTTTAAGAAACAACAACTTTGGTTTCTTGCCAAACCATAGTTCATAAGGCGTCGTCTCAACGGATTTTGATGGTTCCCTATTTAAAGTGAATGCAGCCATCTCGAAAGTATAACCCCAAAATGATAGCGATAAATCAGTAAGAGACATCATAGATTGCACCATATCCAATAAAGTATGGTTACGACATTCGGACACATCATTTCGCTGTGGTGTTCCAGGTGGCGTTAGTTGTGAAACTATCCCATGTTGTTTCAAATGAAGAACAAACTCGGAACTCAAATACTCTCCTCCATGATCAGATCGTAGAAACTTTACTTTATTGTTATGATGATTTTCCACTTCACTCTGAAATTCTTTGAACTTTTCAAATGTTTCAGACTTATGCTTCATTAAGTAGATATAACCACATCTGCTCAAATTATCTGTGTAGGTAAGAAAATAACGATACCCGCCACGAGCCTCAACACTCATTGGACTGCATACATCTGTATGTATAATTTCCAATAAGTCAGTAGCTCGTTCCATTGTTCCGGAGAACGGAGTTTTAGTCATCTTGCCCATGAGGCATGGTTCGCAAGCACCAAGTGATTCATAATCAAGTGATTCCAGAAGTCCATCAGCATGGAGTTTCTTCATGCACTTTACACCAATATGACCCAAACGGCAGTGCCACAAATAAGTTGCACTATCATTATCAACTTTGCATCTTTTGGCTTCAATATTATGAACATATGTATCATCATGATCGAGATTCAACAAGAATAGACCACTCAGCAAGGGTGCATGACCATAAAAGATATTACTCATATAAATAGAACAACCATTATTCTCTGATTTAAATGAATAACCGTCTTGCATCAAACAAGATCCAGATATAATGTTCAGGCTCAATGCTGGCACCAAATAACAATTATTCAGGTCAAAAACTAATCCCGAAGGTAGATGTAGAGGTAGCATGCCGATAGCGATCACATCGACCTTGGAACCATTTCCCACGCGCATCGTCACCTTATCCTTAGACAATCTTCGTTTAATCCGTAGCACCTGTTTCAAGTTGCAAATATGAGCAATAGAACAAGTATCAAATACCCGGGCGCTACTACGAGCATTAGTAAGGTACACATCAATAACATGTATGTCAAATATACCTTTCACTTTGCCATCCTTCTTATCCGCCAAATACTTGGGGCAGTTCCACTTCCAATGACCAGTCCCTTTGTAGTAGAAGCACTCAGTTTCAGGCTTAGGTCCAGACTTGGGTTTCTTCTCTTGAGCAGCAACTTTCTTGCCGTTCTTCTTGAAGTTCCCCTTCTTCCCTTTGCCCTTTTTCTTGAAACTAGTGGTCTTGTTGACCATCAACACTTGATGCTCCTTCTTGATTTCTACCTCCACAGCCTTTAGCATTGCGAAGAGCTCGGGAATAGTCGTGTTCATCCCTTGCATATTATAGTTCATCACGAAGCCTTTATAGCTTGGTGGCAGTGATTGAAGAACTCTGTCAATGACACTATCGTCAGGAACATTAACTCCCAGCTGAGTCAAGTGGTTATGGTACCCAGACATTCTGAGTATGTGTTCACTGACAGAACTATTCTTCTCCATTTTGCAGTTGTAGAACTTGTTGGAGACTTCATATCTCTCAACTCGGGCATTTGCTTGAAATCTTAACTTCAACTCTTGGAACATCTCATATGCTCAATGACGTTCAAAACGTCTTTGAAGTCCCGATTCTAAGCCGTAGAGCATGGCACACTGAACTATCGAGTAGTCATCAACACATGTCTACCAGGCATTCACAATGTCTGCAGTTGCTGGCGCGGGTGGTACACCTAACGGTGCTTCCAGGACGTAATTCTTGTGTGCAGCAATGAGGATAATCCTCAAGTTACGGATTCAGTCCGTATAGTTGCTGCCATCATCTTTCAACTTAGCTTTCTCTAGGAACGCATTAAAATTCAAAGGAACGATAGCACGGGCCATTGATCTACAATAAGATAGACATGCAAAATAACTATCAGGACTAAGTTCATGATAAATTAAAGTTCAATTAATCATATTACTTAAGAACTCCCACTAAGATAGACATCCCTCTAGTCATCTAAATGATCACGTGATCCAAATCAACTAAACTATGTCCAATCATCATGTGAGATGGAGTAGTTTTCAATGATGAACATCACTATGTTGATCATATCTACTATATGATTCACGTTCGACCTTTTGGTCTCAGTGTTCCGAGGCCATATCTGCATATGCCAGGATCGTCAAGTTTAACCCGAGTATTCTGCATGTGCAAAACTGGCTTGCACCCGTTGTATGTGAACGTAGAGCTTATCACACCCGATCATGACGTGGTGTCTCGGCACGACAAACTGTAGCAATGGTGCATACTCAGGGAGAACACTTATACCTTGAAATTTAGTAAGGGTTCATCTTATAATGCTACCGCCGTACTAAGCAAAATAAGATGCATAAAAGATAAACATCACATGCAATCAAAAATATGTGACATGATATGGCCATCTCATCTTGTGCTCATGATCTCCATCACCGAAGCATCATCATGATCTCCATCGTCACCGGCGCGACACCTTGATCTCCATCGTAGCATCGGTGTCGTCTCGCCAACTATTGTTACTATGACTATCGCTACCGCTTAGTGATAAAGTAAAACAATTACATGGCGATTGCATTGCATACAATAAGGCGACAAACATATGGCTCCTGCCAGTTGCCAATAACTTTGTTACAAAACATGATCATCTCATACAATAATTTATATCACATCATGCCTTGACCATATCACATCACAGCAAGCCCTGCAAAAACAAGTTAGACGTCCTCTACTTTGTTGTTGCAAGTTTTACATGGCTTCTACGGCTTTCTAGCAAGAACCATTCTTACTTACGCATCAAAACCACAACGATTTTTGTCAAGTGTGCTGTATTGACCTTCAACAAGGACCGGCCGTAGTCAAACTCGATTCAACTAAAGTTGGAGAAACATATACCCGCCATCCACCTTTGTACAAAAGCACGTCGGTAGAACCAGTCTCATGAACGCGGTCATGTAATGTCGGTCAGGACCGCTTCATCCAGCAATACCGCCGAATCTAAGTATGACGTTGGTGGTAAGCAGTATGACTATTATCGCCCACAACTCTTTGTGTTCTACTCGTGCATATAACATCTACGCATAGACTTGGCTCTGATGCCACTGTTGGGGAACGCGGTAATTTCAAAAAAGTTCCTACGATCACGCAAGATCTATCTAGGTGATGCATATCAACGAGAGGGGATAGTGTGTCCACGTACCCTCGTAGACCGAAAGAGGAAGCATTTCAATAACGCGGTTGATGTAGTAAAACTTCTTCACGATCCAACCGATCAAGTACCGAACGCACGACACCTCCGTGTTCAACACATGTTCAGCTAGATGTCATCCCTAGTGCTCTTGATCCAGTTGAGGACGGGGGCGAGTTCCATCAGCACGACGGTGTGGCGACGGTGACGATAATGTTACCGGCGCAGTGCTTCACCTAAGCTCTACGATGGTATGATCGAGGTGTGTAACTGTGGAGGGGGGGTACCGCACACGGTTGGGAGAGAAACTTGTGTGTTATAGGATGCCCCCATACTCCCGTATATAAAGGAGCAAGGGGGAGGCCGGCCGGCCCTCCTAGGGCGCGCTCCACAAGTGGAGTCCTACTAGGACTACTAGTCCTAGTAGGATTCCACCAAGAGGGAGAGAGGGGAAGGAAGGTGAGGGAGAGGGAGAAGGAAAGGCCCCCCCTTCCCTAGTCCAATTCGGACCCAAGGGGGAGGGGGCATACGGCCTGCCCTGGCCGCCCCTCTCTGTCTCCACTAAGGCCCATGTGGCCCATTAGTTCCCGGGGGGTTCGGGTAACCCCTCCGGCACTCTGGTTTTACCTGAAACTTTTCGGAACACTTCCGGTGTCCGAATATAGCCGTCCAATATATCAATCTTTATGTCTCGACCATTTAGAGACTCCTTGTCACGTCCAGGATCTCATCCGGTACTCTGAACAAACTACGATCATCAAAAACACATAACTCATAATACATATCGTCATCGAACGTTAAGCGTGCGGACCCTACGGGTTCGAGAACTATGTAGACATGACCGAGACACATCTCCGATCCATAACCAGTAGCAGAACCTGGATGCTCATATTGGCTCCTACATATTTTATGAAGATATTTATCGGTGAAACCGCATAAGAACATACATTGTTCCCTTTGTCATCGGTATGTTACTTGCACGAGATTCGGTCGTCGGTATCATCATACCTAGTTCAATCTCGTTACCGGCAGGTCTCTTTACTCATTTCGTAATACTCCATCCCGCAACTAACTCATTAGTCACATTGCTTGCAAGGCTTATAGTGATGAGCATTACCGAGAGGGCCCAGAGATACCTCTCCGAAACACGGAGTGGCAAATCCTAATCTTGATCTATGCCAACCCAACAAACACCTTTGGAGACACATGTAGAGCATCTTTATAATCACCCATTTACATTGTGATGTTTGATAGCGCACAAAGTGTTCCTCCGGTATTCGGGAGTTGCATAATCTCATAGTCTGAGAAACATGTATAAGTCATGAAGAAAGCAGTAGCAATGAAACTGTAACGATCATAATGCTAAGCTAACAGATGGGCCATGTCCATCACATCATTCTCCTAATGATGTGATCCCGTTCATCAAATGACAACACATGTCTATGGTCAGGAAACATAACCATCTTTGATTAACGAGCTAGTCAAGTAGAGGCATAGTAGGGACAATATGTTTTGTCTATGTATTCACACATGTACTAAGTTTCCGGTTAATACAATTCTAGCATGAATAATAAAAAATTATCATGAAATAAGGAAATAAATAGTAACTTTATTATTGCCTTTAGGGCATATTTCCTTCAACGTAATGGGCCATATGGGCCATAGGGGAGAGGCAAGGCAGCCCACAAGGGGGTGGCACCCCCCCTCCTTGGGAGTCCGAATTGGACAAGGGGAGGGGGAGCGGCCCCCCTTTCCTTCTCCCTCCCTATCCTTCCCCCTTTCCCCTCGAATAGAAGGAAGGGGGGGGGTGAATAGGACTAGGAGTCCAAGTGGGATTCCTCCCCACTTGGTGCGCCCTTGGCCAGCCTCCTCCCCTCTCCCTCCTTTATATACGGGGGCAGGAGGGCACCTCTAGGCACATCAATTGTTCTTAGCTGTGTGCGGTGGCCCCTTCCACTGTTTACTCCTCCGGTTATATTGTCGTAGTGCTTAGGCGAAGCCCTGCGCGGATCACTTCACCATCACCGTCACCAAGTCATCATGCTGACAAAACTCTCCCTCGACACTTTGCAGGATCAAGAGTTTGAGGGACGTCATCGAGCTGAACGTGTGCAGAATTCGGAGGTACAGTATGTTCGGTGCTTGATCGGTTGAATCGAGAAGACGTTCGACTACATCAACCGTGTTAAGCTAACGCTTCCGCTTTCAGTGTACGAGGGTACGTGGACACACTCTCCCCTGTCGTTGTTGTGCATGTCCTAGAGAGATCTTGCGTGAGCGTAGGAAATTTTTAAAAAATGCATGCAACGTTTTCCAACAAGAGTAGCATCCAAGCACAAAAAGGATGTGTTGATGGGTTGCCCCTAGCGCGGGGGCCAAAGCATAGGTGCAGAGGAAGGGCCAAGGCTTGGAGGAGGGGTTGCCTCCTCCTAGGGCCGACGCCCAAACCCTAGGAGCCGCCCTATGCTTTGGCCTCCATGCTAGTGGCCGCGCCCACTATATGGGCCCCTTTGGGCATGCGGCTGCCCCCACTTGGGCTAGCGAAGGGAATCAGCCCATAGGGTCTTCTATTATTTTCTGGAAGGTTTTGGAGTATTTCAGAATCTTCATGAACCTTGTGGTGCCTTTTAGGATTCTCGAGGACCTTCCTGGTTCTCCGATTTTTTTTGGTTTTCTCTCGTCCATATTTTTTATCTTTCTGAAACTTTCTTGGTGTATTTTGTCTCGTGCTCCTAATACTTTTAGTACTCATATATCGACGACCCATAAGCATGTGACCTCGCAAATTCAGTAATGTGCAGACATGACCCGGAACTCCTTCCAGTCAATAATCAATAGTAGGACCTAGACATCCAGATTGACTCCTACACATACATGAATATAGATACATGGAGTGTTTCTCCAAGTGCGTCCCTACAAACAGAAATCATTCTTCAATGTCCACAAGCTCCACCAGGGGGTAGCTCAAACGAGGTCAAGAACATGTTTGCTTTTGAGCCAGATCGCACCTTGTTGCGCACATAGAGATTCTTGTAGGGTTGCACTACACACATATGAGACCTCCTAATCCACGCGCGAGTTGAAGGATACCCTCCAAACAAGCATCCTCCTACGTGATCTAGGTCGGCTCATTAAAGGATGGGGACGTCATTTTTACGTTTCTTTTATCATTTTAATTATCCTTTCTGTTTTCTCTATTTAAATTTATACAAAATAGAAAAATGTCCGTGAAACCAAAAAAAAGTCTGGAAATAAACAAATAGAATTTCAAAAAATACTTGTGAATTTCAAAAAATGTACACGAAATTCAAAATTTGTTCACGAATTTTTTTAAATGTTTACGGGTTCCAAAAAATGTTTGCAACTTTTTTAAAGATAATGTTCAAAATTATATGAAAATGTTCATAAAATTAAAGAATGTTCCAAATTCAATAAATGTTCACCGATACATAAAATGTTCAAACATTTCTAATAATGTTCATGAATTTTGAAAACTACACCCAAATTTCAAACAATGTTCTTGAATTAAAGGAAATTCTTGGATTTTAAAAAATGTGCATGAATTCGAAAAATATTCCATATTTCTTAAAAAGTTCAAAAATTTGAAAATTGTGTGTGGATTTCAAAAATATCATGAATTTAGTAAACATTCACAGGTTTGACAAAACTCCATGTATTTGAAAAAATAAAAAGAAAAGAAAAAGAAATGAAAAGACAAAAAAGAAAAAATGTGCTAATGGGCGGGCACATACAGAGGACAAGCTGGCGCGGGGGGTAAGTGGTAGGCCTTTACTCAGAGACCCACGTGTGAAATTAGAATCAGCCGCGTGCATCGTGAGATGAGAAAAGCCCTTTGGGCCGGCGAGATCAAAGGAGGCCTTATTGCCATAAAAGAAGATAACATGTAGAAAGCAACACTTTCTTCAGCGGCACATACAAAATTGAGGCCCTACGAAGGACACACAGAGATTCTTTTGATATTCTCTTTACATTATTTTGGTTGGTAGTGATACGGTTTGGAGGCAGTAGCATGCCGGGAAGGTTTATGCCTTGCAGAGAAGTTGATGATACAAAACTTTGTCATTGCTTCAGATTCTAAGCAGGCGATCAATGATATTGAAAGAACTAGTGGTGGAGTGTATTGTGCTATCATTAATGAGATTAAATAGAGATCTTTAGATATTAATTATACTTTTACTTTCGAAGGTAGAGCGGCTAATAGAGACGATGACAGGTTAGCCCATTTTGCTCATCCTCTTGATCGGCACGTCTGGTATATCAAACCCCATGATCCAATCTGTATTTCATACCACGTGGATTTTGATTAATAAAGTTTGGTCATCGTCGTCATCATCAAACTGAATTTGTCGTGCTGCTTTTGTGTTGGAATATCCAAGCGGTGGAAGCGACGAATCATGTCTCACAACTTCCGACTGATACCCCCATTAAAAAACTTTTCACTGATACTTACTTTCTCTGTTTCTAAATATAAGTCTTAGATTTCACTACAACTACATATAAAGTATATAGACATATCTTAAAGTGTAGATTCGCATGTAATTCATAGTAAAATATCTAGAGACTTATATTTCGGAATGGAGGGAATATTCCGTGGTAAACAACATCGACGGCCACCTTTTGGGCCTCGCTCTATCTCCGGCATCTGCACTCCACTACCAAACGCAGAACCGCTCCATCCGGCGATCTAGCGCACGCCAACGCAGCAGGGCGGCCGGCGAGCGACGGGGGTTCGAAAGGGACGGAGCCCCGAACGGACGGCTGCGACCGCGATACTGCGGGACAAATTCATCTGGAAGCACCGCTCCATCCGGCGATCTAGCGCACGCCGACGCAGCAGGGCGGCCGGTGAGCGACGGGGGTTCGAAAGGGACGGAGCCCCGAACGGACGGCTGCGACCGCGATACTGCGGGACAAATTCATCTGGAAGCACCGCTCCATCCGGCGATCTAGCGCACGCCGACGCAGCAGGGCGGCCGGCGAGCGACGGGGGTTCGAAAGGGACGGAGCCCCGAACGGACGGCTGCGACCGCGATACTGCGGGACAAATTCATCTGGAAGCTACCGCACCCAGGGACCGCACCACACGCGCGCCAGTGTCCTGAGGCATGGCCACCTGGTTTTTGTTTGTGATGGAGACGTGCCACCGGCGACCGGCCTCGGTAGGCCATCCCCGGTCCTGATGGTTGTGGTGCAGCCTGTCTCTAGCTAGGCTGAGGTGTGTACATGGATCAGAGATGTAAATACAGAGTGCGTTCACTCGCACCGCATCCATTGATCTTTGCGTTTTTTTCCGGTTTAAAAGTAGTTTATTCCAAAGTAACAGGCTTACAGTCTGCTAATACAAGATTATGAATGAAGGGGTGGCCGTTGCAACCAACAAGCGGTGTTACGAGCCGTTCGG
This sequence comes from Triticum aestivum, assembly GCF_018294505.1. Taxonomy (NCBI): domain Eukaryota; kingdom Viridiplantae; phylum Streptophyta; class Magnoliopsida; order Poales; family Poaceae; genus Triticum; species Triticum aestivum. The sequence goes on along the minus strand of NC_057807.1, from coordinate 499,410,893 downwards.
GCATAATTAGCAAGACAATGTGAGACCATGTTCTGTGATCTCAGGATCTTCACTGGTATAAACTCCCTCTGCAGCATGTAGTTTTTGATCTCCCTGACCAATTGACCATTGGGTGATTTATCAAGTGAGACACCGGTCAGAGAAGAAATGGCCACCATCGAGTCCGATTGTACTAAGACAGGAAGGTTAGACCATTCGATAGCCATAGACATTCCAATCTTAATAGCTTGAGTTTTCGCCTCGAGAGCATTGTTACGGTAGAATGTTGACATATGAAAAAATGACAGAGCCAAAGTTATCCCGTAGGATCACGCCTGCTCCCGCCGAGCCCTCTTCTGCTGAATAAGAACCATCTACTGACAAGGCAAGCCAGCCAGGTGGTGGTGGCTGCCATGGTGTATCCGGCGGCATTGCCTTGATCGGTACTGGCTGCAATGCACCCTCCAGAGGCGATTTCCCTCTGATAATTTGCTCTGTGGTGAGATTGGCTGCATTGATCTTTGCGTTTTGTTCGTATGTGAACCCCCTACGATGACGTTAACCTTCGCAGCAGGTGGCGGAGGTTAAGGCCGTGTTGGTTTGAGTTTTTGCTTCTGCTTTTGCAATTTTTTTACTTTAACTAAAAAGCCATAAAAGTTTCTAAATAGGTGCTTTTTGAACCTTTTATGACTTTCAATCAATATAACAAGATTTGGCTCCAAAAGCCATAAAAATTATAAAAGCACCTATTTGGGAGATTTTATGGCTTTTTGATAAAAGTAGAAAAGTTGCAAAAGCAAAAGCAAAAGCCCAAATAAACAGGACCCAAAGCGATAGCGATGTACGGTGGACAGAGATAGAAGTGAGCAGCCGGAGACCATGGTGAATGGTGATCGACCTCGTCTTTATTCAGTGGTGGAGATGGATAAAGTGAAGGTAGGAGGGAGGCTGTGATCTCGACGACGACTTGACTTGGTTGAGTCGCCGGAACTGCAGTGTCATAACGATAATCTCCTCTCTCCTTTTTGACAGAGTGTAATGTAATGACGATCGACAACCTGGTTGCACGGGTCCACAAATTCTATTGTCCATGTGCTGCCTCTTTGGCGACTGAAGTTTTTCCTTCAAAGAATAAAACACAAGATTTATTCCTTTTGGATTTAATGGGTTTACATACAAGGATTCAGAGGATCAAAACCTCAACAAAGATTATGCGGTTTCGCTGGACGAAGGTGGCGAGTCTAGGCACAGTGTTGAGAGCGTAATTCTAGATTAGTATTAGTGGGGTATAGTAGGGTGTTGATCGTTTTTCTTTTGACGGGTAGTAGGGTGTTGATCTTAAAGTTTGCGGTAGCCTTTTATATGTGATGGAGAGTTTGTGATTTGTGTGATCAATGCTACATGGACATCCGTCTGGATTTTGTCTTTCTAGTTTTACCCCTATTTTGTATCTGTTTAATTGAATTTATGTTTTATACTTTCATGATTTTCATTTTTGTCTTCTCCACCCTCGCACATAACTACAATTGCATGGCCACCAACCGCCTGCCCACAGTTGTAATTGGACGCCGACAAGACCAAGGCACCAAGAGAAGCTTTCTATCAAGATTGTTGACCCAAGGACCAATGAAGACTAAGATGACTCTGACTCAAGTGGACTCATGTTGAGAGAATAACCAAATTACACCGGGGTCTCATCGAAATCCTACATGTCACTGCACATGGATGGTCGGTGCAACGGTCAATACAAGTCATGTAAGGAGGTCAACAAAAGTCCAAATAAGTCTTCATGATCAAAAAATCAAAGGAATAAGATCATATGAAAGAGTAAGTCAAAGGTAACTCAAATGAGTAAAGAAGCACAATCACAAGCAAAGAAACATTATATGATGGAGAGAATCTCCCTTGGTGGGCCACAATCCCCTCCTAAACAAACTAGGGGCTCATGGACCCAAGGAAAAAAAGATTATGTAGTTCTACCCTGTCACCTCCTCTTCTCAGTTGTATAAGCCCCCCTCCCCAGACATGTAAATCTTTCAATCCCTAACTTGAATAAACTCAAGAGGAGGGTCACTCTCAACTTAGGCTCAACTGGAGTCCGGGAATCTGAGTCCGAGGGACCTTGTAAACCTTAGACTAGTCGGAAGTCATGGGACTTCGGAAGTGGAAATACCATAAGTATTTCGTGTACTGAATACCACTCTCGACGACCCTTCCTCATATGACGTGGGTCACTCTCCCACGAACAACTAAACCTATTTAAAAGACATCACTGTGTTAGTTTATGGGTGTATGGCGACTTTCACTATAAGTTTGTCGTGCATGTCCTCGCCTACTCATTGCTAACCACATTGCTAAGTGTGCCCCTTGTCTTGGATAACAACATTTTCATTTCACCATGAGTGTTTTGGTGCATACGTATGGTTTGGTCAAATTATAGTATAGGAACAAAGGAAAATAACGAATGGATACTTGTGTTGATTGTCTTAAAGATGTCTGATATAGTTGGGTATAAAGAGCGAAGTCTTACGAATGATATTTTAGGTAGGGTTTATAATATAGCATGTATTAATGTCATTGGTCATGTAGCCTTTTAGTGAAATCAATGGTGATGATGACATTGTTTGTTCCTTTTTTTTGGCGACACATGTAGTAGTTTTGGCCTGAAAATCTAAACCTAGTATTAAAGATATTTACTATAACTAATAAATGCGTATATGCAATGCACGTTGATATTACGCAGTATATTAATTAGTTGCATGAAGATATTAGGTAAGATGGTATTTGTGTGTTAATTATGTGATTAGTGTTGATGGTGATATTTGGTATGATATTTATTGATATGTTGAGTATAAATGCATCAGACTAGAATTATGCCTGTAATGTTATATGTATTTTTGTGTAATTCTATGCATCACATATGTAATGACCGCTAGCATCTCAACAACCGCATATATGTAACCACATTTTACCACTTTGTTCATTTTCTTAATACTCCGTGTTGAATCCATGAATTTTAAAGTGTGTTGGTGACTATTATAAGGGGTGTCATTGTGATTGCAAGTTAGATTGCACACATTGTCAACTCATTATTGAATCACTATATCATGCAAAAAACATTTGACCCCAAAAACATGAAGTGGAATGCCAACCTTTTGGTGATAAGCTCCACATTAACGACTTGTATAATCTAGATTTTTCTATTTACTTATAATTATACACTATGTACCCCTACCCAAATATTTCTTGCACCGTTCAATTTTACTTTACAGATCTCTAATAAAATATCTAAGGGCAATAAAGTATACACATACAAACACAAGGATATATACACACTATATAGTTCATGCAAGTACCAATGATTAATCCTTGAGCATGCAAGTATTTTCTAGCCGTTTTTGATATTTTTTTAAATACCTTTTTATTTGAAATGCCAAGAGACGAAAACTAATGTATCTTTTGTTACAAAATACAGTTTTAAATTTAACAAACAACAATTTATTATGATAGACATACATTTTAACTGTATAAAAATCACATTGTAATTAATATTTAGCAATTTTTTATTTATTTAATATGGCAACCAAATATCACAAAGATATAATATTTTGAGTAATTGAGTTATAAATAAGTAAAAAACATTTAGTATAAATAATACACGGCATAAATATTTACATTGAAGAGGTGTGTCGACAAATTGCCAATGGCAATGCCATCCTTCTTACTCTACTCACCGTTGGTCCCAGATACATGCAACTGAAATATTTCCAGTTTTATATGGCTATTGCTGCTATCACTATTCATGAACGTAGAGCTCCGAATATGGGTACAACTAGTCATGTGGTCTTGCTCACTGGAGCCCTATTCGAAGATGGACGAAGGGCGTATGTTGGGCTTGATGCGGCATGTAAAGCACATTGCAAATAGGTAGGAAGCAGTGAAGACTGTTCTTTTCAAAGAGAAAAAGAAGGGCAAAGTTGAAGGTTTTGAAAAAATTGTTGCCGAGTCTAATTTCACCACAAATTTCTACAAGTTTTTGAGAATGGATGATTATGGACTTAAACCTAAACCATATGATACTTATGACAGTGAGGATCCACATTGCATGTAGGAGCACAAGTAAATAGTGGATTTGAAGTTGTTTCCAGAAACCGAAGGTGACTATGACATCGATTTATTATAGCATGATGATGATCTATCATGAGAAGTACTTCAAGCCACGGGTACGTATTGAGCATTGCCTTCTCACGAGGTGCTAGTGGTGGTTAGATGTTTGTTGGGATGTAGCCAACTTGTGACCCCTATATTTTGCACTATGTAAGCTGTTTTCTGTTGAACTATGAAATGCAGCTAGATGAACGGTGCTAAAATATAAAAGCTAAAATAATTTACTATCATAGGCATAGTTGTACATTGGTGGCGTGCCTACTTACTATTCCTTGAGGTTGTGTGTTTGATGCTAGGGTCAACAATACTAGGAAATACCTTATAGATAGATGCTTAGCAGTAGCAAGGGGTATATGAGCCGCGCTGCTACTAATTAGTAGAAGCGTGTTGGGGAACGCGGTAATTTCAAAAAAATTCCTACGATCACGCAAGATCTATCTAGAAGATGCATATCAACGAGAGGGGAGAGTGTGTCCACGTACCCTAGTAGATCGAAATCATAAGCGTTTAGTAATGCGGTTGATGTAGTCGAACTTCTTCGCGATCCAACCGATCTAAGTACCGAACATACGTCACTTCCGCGTTCAGCACACGTTCAACTCGATGATGTCCCTCGTGCTCTTGACCCAGTTGAGGATGAGGGTGAGTTCCATCAGCACGACGCCGTGGCGACGGTGATGATGATGTTACCGGCGCAGGGCTTTGCCTAAGCACTACAGCAATATGATCGAGGTGTGTAACTGTGGAGGGGGGCACCGCACACGGCTAAGAGAAGACTTGGTGTGTTCTAGGGTCCCCCCTCCCCCCGTATATAAAGGAGGGAGGGGGAGGACGGCCGTCCCTAGGAGGTGCACCAAGGAGAGGGAGTCATACTGGGACTACTAGTCCTAGTAGGATTCCTCTACAAGGAAGAGAGGGGAAGGAAGGAGAGGGAGAGGGAGTAGGAAAGGGGGCGCCGTCCTCCTTCCCTTGTCCAATTCGGACTGCTAAGGGGGGGGGGGTGCCGCCTGCCCTTGCGGCCCTCCTCTCTCTCCACTAAGTCCCATGGTGGTCCTTTAGTTCCCCCGAGGTTTCCGGTAACCCCGCTGGCACTCCGTTTTTACCTGAAACCACCTGAAACACTTTCGGTGTCCGAATAACATGATCCAGTATATCAATCTTTATGCATCGACCATGTCGAGACTCCTCGTCACGTCCGTGATCTCATCCAGGACTCCAAACAAACTTCGGTCATCAAAACACATAACTCATAACACAAATCGTCATTGAACGTTAAGCGTGCGGATCCTACGGGTTCGAGAACTATGTAGACATGACCGAGACACATCTCTGGTTAATAACCAATCGCGGAACCTGGATGCTCATATTGTCTCCTACACATTCTATGAAGATCTTTATCGGTCAAACCGCATAACAACATACGTTGTTCCCTTGTGTCACCGGTATGTTACTTGCCCGAGATTCGTTCGTCGGTATCATCATACCTAGTTCAATCTCGTTATTGGCAAGTGTCTTTACTTGTTTCGTAATACTTCTCCCGCAACTAACTCATTAGTCAAATTTCTTGCAAGGCTTATAGTGATGTGCTACGTCTTGAGCTTGCGTTGGTTTTCCTTGAAGAGGAAAGGGTGATGCAGCAATAGTAGCGTAAGTATTTCCCTCAGTTTTTGAGAACCAAGGTATCAATCCAGTAGGAGGCTCCTCACAAGTCCCACGCACCTACACAAACAAACAAGAACTCGCAACCAACGCAATAAAGGGGTTGTCAATCCCTTCACGGCGACTTGCGAAAGTGAGATCTGATAGAGATAATATGATAAGATAAATATATTTTTGGTATTTTATAATATAGATTGGAAAAATAAAGATGCAAATAAAAGTAGATTGAAAGCTTATATGATAAGAGATAGACCCGGGGGCCATAGGTTTCACTAGTGGCTTCTCTCAAGATAGCATAATTATTACGGTGGGTGAACAAATTACTGTCGAGCAATTGATAGAAAAGCGATTAATTATGAGATTATCTAGGCATGATCATGTATATAGGCATCACGTCCGTGACAAGTAGATCGAAACGATTCTGCATCTACTACTATTACTCCACACATCGACTGACTCCTGCCTGCATCTAGAGTATTAAGTTCATAAAGAACAGAGTAACGCATTAAGAAAGATGACATGATGTAGAGGGATAAACTCATGCAATATGATATAAACCCCATCTTTTTATCCTCGATGGCAACAATACAATACGTGCCTCGCTGCCCCTGCTGTCACTAGGAAAGGACACCGCAAGATTGAACCCAAAGCTAAGCACTTCTCCCATTGCAAGAAAGATCAATCTAGTAGGCCAAACCAAACTGATAATTCGAAGAGACTTGCAAAGATAACTTAATCACACATAAAAGAATTAGATGAGATTCAAATATTTCTCATAGATAAACTTGATCATAAACCCACAATTTATCGGATCTCGACAAACACACTGCAAAAAGAGTTACATCGAATAGATCTCCAAGAAGATCGAGGAGAACTTTGTATTGAGATTCAAAGAGAGAGAAGAAGCCATCTAGCTAATAACTATGGACCCGAAGGTCTGTGGTAAACTACTCACAACTCATCGGAGAGGCCTTGGGGATGATGTAGAGGCCCTCCATGGTGGATTCCCCTTCCGGCGAAGTGCCGGCGACGGCTCCAAGATGGGATCTCGCGGATATAGAAGGTTACGGCGGTGGAAATAGTTTTTCGTGGTCGCTTCTGATGTTTTCGGGGTACATGGGTATATGTAGGAGGAAGGAGTACATCGGTGGACGATCAAGGGGCCCACGAGGGTGGGGAGCGTGCCCACCTGTAGGGGGCGCGCCCGACACCCTCGTGGCCGCCTCCTTTGTTTCTTGACTTCCACTCCAAGTCCTCTAGATCACGTTTGTTCCAAAAAAATTGCTCCTGAAGGTTTCATTCCGTTTGGACTCCGTTTGATATTCCTTTTCTTTGAAATACTGAAATAGGCAAAAAAGCAGCAATTCGGGCTGGGCCTCCGGTTAGTAGGTTAGTCCCAAAAATGATATAAAATTGTAAAGTAAAGCCCATAAACATCCAAAATGGGTAATATAATAGCATGGAACAATAAAAAATTATAGATACGTTGGAGACGTATCAAGCATCCCCAAGCTTAATTCATGCCCGTCCTCGAGTAGGTAAATGATAAAGACAGAATTTTTGATGTGGAATGCTACCTAGCATAATTCTCAATGTAATTTTCTTTATTGTGGCATGAATGTTCAGATCCAAATGATTCAAAATAAAAGTTCATATTGACATAAGAAATAGTAATACTTCAAGCATACTAATCAAAGCAATCATGTCTTCTGAAAATAACATGGCTAAAGAAAGTTCATCCCTACAAAATCATATAGTTAGGTCATGCTTCATTTTTGTCACACAAAAATGCTCCCATCTTGCACACCCTTGATGACAAGCCAAGCAATTGTTTTGTACTTAAATAATCTCAAACTTTTTCAACTTTCACACAATACATGAGTGTGAGCCATGGACATAGCACCATGGGTGGAATAGAATATGATGATGGAGATTGTGTGGAGAAGACAAAAAAGGAGAAAGTCTCAAATTGACGAGGATAATCAACGGCTATGGAGATGCCCATCAATTGATGCCAACATGAGGAGTAGGGATTGTCATGCAACGGATGCACTAGAGCTATAAATGTATGAAAGCTCAACAAAAGAAACTAAGTGGGTGGCATCCAACTTGCTTGCTCACGAAGACCTAGAGCATTTTGAGGAAGCCCATCATTGGAATATACAAGCCAAGTTCTATAATGAAAAAAATTCCCACTAGTATATAAAAGTGACAAACATATGAGACTCTCTATATGAAGAACATGGTGCTACTTTGAAGCACAAGTGTGGAAAAGGATAGTAACATTGCCCCCTTTTTATTTTCTTTTTTGGGGGCCTTTCCCTTTTTTTTATTTGGCCTTTCTCTTTTTTGGCCTTTCTTTTTTTTATTTGGGGACAATGCTCTAATAATGATGATCATCACACTTCTATTTATTTACAACTCATGAATTACAACTCAAAACTAGAACAAGATATGACTCTATATGAATGCCTCCGGCGATGTACCGGGATGGGCAATGAATCAAGAGTGACCTGTATGAAAATTATGCAAAGTGGCTTTGCCACAAATACGATGTCAACTACATGATCATGCAAGGCAATATGACAATACTAATGCATGTCATGATGATGAACGGAACAGTGGAAAGTTGCATGGCAATATATCTCGGAATGGCTATGGAAATGCCATAATAGGTAGGTATGGTGGCTGTTTTGAGGAAGATATAAGGAGGTTTATGTGTGATAGAGTGCATCGTATCACGGGGTTTGGATGCACCGGCGAAGTTTGCACCAACTCTCAAGGTGAGAAAGGGCAATGCACGGTACCGAAGAGGCTAGCAATGATGAAAGGGTGAGAGGGCGTATAATCCATGGACTCAACATTAGTCAAAAAGAACTCATATACTTATTGCAAAAATCTACAAGTCATCAAAAACCAAGCACTACGCGCATGCTCCTAGGGGGATAGATTGTTAGGAAAAGGCCATCGCTCGTCCCCGACCGCCACTCATAAGGATGCACAATCTAAGAACACCTCATGTTTCAAATTTGTTACACAACTTTTACCATACATGCATGCTACAGGACTTGCCAACTTCAACACAAGCATTCTTTAAATTCATAATCACCCAACTAGCATGACTAATATCACTACCTCCATATCTCAAAACAATTATCAAGTATCAAATTGATCATAGCATCCAATTCACTTCCTATGATAGTTTTTATTATACCCAACTTGGATGCCCATCATTCTAAGACCAATTTTATAACCATAGCAAATACCATGCTGTTCTAAGAGACTCTCAAAATAATATAATTGAAGCATGAGAGATTAAAAATTTCTACAAAATTAAGCCACAGCCGCACTCTAAAAGATATAAGTGAAGCACTAGAGCAAAAACTATCTAGCTCAAAAGATATAAGTGAAGCACATAGAGTATTCTAATAAATTCCAATCAAGTGGGTTTCTCCCAAAAGGTGTGTACATCAAGGATGATTGTGGTAAACTAAAAAGCAAAGACCATACAAGACGCTCCAAGCAAAAAATATATCACGTGGCGAATAAAAATATAGCTCCAAGTAAAGTTACCGATAGACGAAGACGAAATAGGGGATGCCTTCCGGGGCATCCCCAAGCTTAGGCTTTTGGTTATCCTTGAATATCTTGGGGTGCAACGGGCATCCCCAAGCTTAGGCTCTTGCCACTCCTTATTACATAGTCCATCATATCTTTACCCAAAACTTGAAAACTTCACAACACAAAACTCAACAGGAAATCTCATAAGCTCCGTTAGTGCAAGAAAGAAAAACCACCACATAAGGTACTGTAATGAAATAATTCTTTATTTACATTGGTGTTAAACCTACTGTATTCCAACTTCTCTATGGTTCATACCCCTACATACTAGCCATAGATGCATCAAAATAAGCAAACAACACACGAAAAACAGAATCTGTCAAAAACAGAACAGTCCGTAGCAATCTGTAACTTTAGAATACTTCTGGAACTCTACAAATCCTACAAAAATAGGAAGTCCTAGGAAATTTCTCTATTGATCTACAGCAGAAAGAATCAATGTAGAAGCACGTTTCTGTGATTTATTGAATTGTTTCTCGTGAGCGCAAAGTTTCTGTTTTTCAGCAGAATCAAATTAACTATCACCATAGGTTATCCTATAGGTTTTACTCGGCACAAACACTAATTAAAACATGAAAACACATCTAAACAGAAGGTAGATGCAAAATTTATTACTAAACAGAAGCAAAAACAAAAAAACAAAAGTAAAATTGGGTTGCCTCCCAACTAGCGCTATCGTTTAACTCCCCTAGCTAGGCATAAAAGCGAGGATAGATCTAAGTAGTGCCATCTTTGGCACTTGATTCATAAGGTAATTTAACTTTCTTTCTTGGAAAGTGCTCCATGCCTTTCCTTAATAGAAATTGGAATCTAATATTCCCTTCCTTCATATCAATAATCGCACCAATCGTTCTAAGGAAAGATATACCAAGAATAATAGGACATGAAAGATTACAATCTATGTCAAGAACGATAAAATCTACGGGCACATAGTTCCTATTTGCAACAATAATAACATCATTGATCCTTACCATAGGATTTTTAATGGTGGAATCCGCAAGGTGCAAATTTAAAGAGCAATCATCAAGATCATGGAAACCTAGAATATCACATAAAGTTTTCGGAATCGTGGAAACACTAGCACCCAAATCACACAAAGCATAACACTCATGATCTTTAATTTTAATCTTTATAGTAGGTTCCCACTCATCATTAAGTTTTCTAGGTATAGAAACTTCCAAATTAAGTTTTTCATCATAAGATTGCATCAAGGCATCAACAATATGTTTGGTAAAGGCTTTATTTTGACTATAAGCATGAGGAGAATTCAAAACAGATTGCAACAAGGAAATACAATCTTCTAAAGAACAATTATCATAATTAAATTCCTTGAAATCCAAGATAGTGGGTTCAATGCTATTTAAAGTCTTGACCTCTCCAATCCCACTTTTACCAAATTTAGCATCAAGATCTAAAAACTCCGAATCATTGGGACGCCTTTTAACTAAAGTTGATTCATCTCCAGTCCCATCATTATTAAAATTCATATTGCAAAACAAAGATTTAATAGGGGACACATCAATAACTTTTACATCTTCATCATTTTTTCATGGAAACTAAAAGAACACGCTTTTACAAAGCAATCTTTCTTAGCATGCAATCTAGCGGTTCTTTCTTTGCACTCATCAATGGAAATTCTCATAGCTTTGAGAGACTCATTGATATCATGCTTAGGAGGAGTAGATCTAAGTTTCAAAGAATCAACATCAAGCGAAAGTCTATCAATGTTCCTAGGTAAATCATCAACTTTAAGCAATTTTTGTTCAAGCAAGGCATTACAATTCTTGTGAGAGATCATAAATTCTTTAATGCTATTCTCAAAATCACAGGGTATCTTATTAAAGTTTCCATAAGAATTATTGTAGGAATTTCCATAATTATTAGAGGAATTACTAGGGAACGGTCTAGGGTTAAAGTTTCCTCTATAAGCATTGTTACCAAAATTATTCCTACCAACAAAATTCACATCCATAGATTCATTATTATTCTCAATCAAAGTAGACAAATGCATATCATTGGGATTAATAGGAGCACTCTTAGTAGCAAACAATTTCATAAGTTCATCCATCTTTCCACTCACAACATTAATTTCTTATATAGCATGCACTTTTTTACTAGTAGATCTTTCGGTGTGCCATTGAGAATAATTAGCCATAATATTATCAAGGAGTTTAGTAGCTTCTCCTAAGGTGATTTCCATAAACGTGCCTCCCGCGGCCGAATCTAAAAGATTTCTAGAAGCGAAATTCAATCCGGCATAAATTTTTTGTATGATCATGCATAAATTCAAACCATGAGTAGGGCAATTGCGAATCATCAATTTCATTCTTTTCCAAGATTGGGCAACATGCTCATGATCAAGTTGTTTAAAATTCATAATATCGTTCCTAAGAGAGATGATCTTAGCGGGAGGAAAATACTTAGAGATAAAAGCATCTTTGCACTTATTCCATGAATCAATACTATTCTTAGGCAAAGACGAAAACCAAATTTTAGCGTGGTCTCTAAGTGAAAACGGAAATAACTTCAATTTAACAATATCATTATCCGCATCTTTCTTCTTTTGCATCTCACACAAATCAACAAAGTTGTTTAGATGGGTAGCGGCATATTCACAAGGAAGGCCGGAGAATTGATCTTTCATAACAAGATTCAGCAAAGCAGCATTGATTTCACAAGACTCAACATCATTAAGAGGAGAAATCGGAGTACTAAGGAAATCATTATTATTGGTATTGGAAAAGTCACACAATTTGGTATTGTCTTGCGCCATCGCAACAAGCAATCCAACACACAAGCAAACAAAAAGGCAAACGAAAGAGGGAGGAGATTGGGAAAGAGAAGGTGAATAAAACGGCAAAGGTGAAGTGGGGGAGAGGAAAACGAGAGGCAAATGGCAAATAATGTAAGTGCGAGGGAGATAAGTTTGTGATGGGTACTTGGTATGTCTTGACTTGAGCGAAGACCTCCCTGACAACGGGGCCAGAAATCCTTCTTGCTACGTCTTGAGCTTGCGTTGGTTTTCCTTGAAGAGGAAAGGGTGGTGCAGCAATAGTAGCGTAAGTATTTCCCTCAATTTTTCAGAACCAAGGTATCAATCCAGTAGGAGGCTCCTCACAAGTCCCACACACCTACACAAACAAACAAGAACTCGCAACCAACGCAATAAAGGGGTTGTCAATCCCTTCACGGCCACTTGCGAAAGTGAGATCTAATAGAGATAATATGATAAGATAAATATATTTTTGGTATTTTATAATATAGATTGGAAAAGTAAAGATGCAAATAAAAGTAGATTGAAAGCTTATATGATAAGAGATAGACCCGGGGGCCATAGGTTTCACTAGTGGCTTCTCTCAAGATAGCATAATTATTACGGTGGGTGAACAAATTACTGTCAAGCAATTGATAGAAAAGCGAATAATTATGACATTATCTAGGAATGATCATGTATATAGGCATCACGTCCGTGACAAGTAGATCGAAACGATTCTGCATCTACTACTATTACTCCACACATCGACCGACTCCTGCCTGCATCTAGAGTATTAAGTTCATAAAGAACAGAGTAACTCATTAAGAAAGATGACATGATGTAGAGGAATAAACTCATGCAATATGATATAAACCCCATCTTTTTATCCTCGATGGCAACAATACAATACGTGCCTTGCTGCCCATGCTGTCACTGGGAAAGGACACCGCAAGATTGAACCCAAAGCTAAGCACTTCTCCCATTGCAAGAAAGATCAAACACACCGCAAAAAGAGTTACATCGAATAGATCTCCAAGATGATCGAGGAGAACTTTGTATTGAGATTCAAAGAGAGAGAAGAAGCCATCTAGCTAATAACTATGGACCTGAAGGTCTGTGGTAAACTACTCACAACTCATCGGAGAGGCCTTGGAGATGATGTAGAGGCCCTCCATGGTGGATACCCCCTCCCGCGGAGTGCCGGCGACGGCTCCAAGATGGGATCTCGCGGATACAGAAGGTTACGTCGGTGGAAATAGTTTTTCATGGCCGCTTCTGATGTTTTCGGGGTACATGGGTATATGTAGGAGGAAGGAGTACGTCGGTGGACGATCGAGGGGCCCACATGGGTGGGGGGCGCGCGGGGCACCCTCGTGGCCACCTCGTTTGTTTCTTAACTTCCACTCCAAGTCCTCTGGATCACGTTTGTTCCAAAAAGATCACTCCCGAAGGTTTCATTCCGTTTGGACTCCGTTTGATATTCCGTTTGGACTCCGTTTGATATAAAAGCGTATATTCCAACTCTGAGATGCTTGCACCAGTCCATAGATGGATCGTTGGAGCTTGCACACCTTGTTAGTACCTTTAGGATCGATAAAACCTTCTAGTTGCATCAAATACAACTCTTCTTTAAGAAATATTCATTTAAGGAATACAGTTTTGACATCCATTTGCCAGATTCCATAAAATATGACAATTCTAACATGATTCGGACAGATTTAAGCATCGCTACAGTTGAGAAAATTTCATTGTAGTGAACACCTTGAACTTGTCGAAAACCTTTTGCGATAAGTCGAGCTTTGTAGATAGTAACACTACTATCTGCGTCCGTCTTTCTCTTGAAGATCCATTTATTTTCTATGGCTTGCCGATCATCGGGCAAGTTCACCAAAGTCCACACTTTGTTCTCATACATGGATCCCATCTTAGATTTCATAGCCTCAAGCCATTTCGTAGAATCTGGGCTCATCATCGCTTCCTCATAGTTCGTAGGTTCATCATGGTCTAGTAACTTGACTTCCATACACTACAAAAAAAAGACACATCCGTGACATTTTGGGCCGAACAAATTTTTTTCTGTCATACATATGACACTTCTATGACGATAATTGACAAAACCTGGTATCATCATAGATGTGGTGGGCTCCTACTTCTATGACAAAAAATCATGACAGAAAATGGGCTTTTCATCCTGGGCGGTCCGGAGACGCAGCTGCATGACATTCTTTGGGCCGTCCATGACGGAAAAAACCGTGGTTGAAGCGAGGGGGAGGAAAATTTCGGGGAGTTGCCGGTTACGATGGGAGGTCAGGGGCTGAGCAATGTGTTGGAAATATGCCCTAGAGGCTATAATAAATTAGTTATTATTATATTTCCTTGTTCATGATAATCGTTTATTATCCATGCTATAATTGTATTGATAGGAAACTCAAATACATGTGTGGGTACATAGACAACACCACGTCCCTAGTAAGCCTCTAGTTGACTAGCTCGTTGATCAATAGATGGTTACGGTTTCCTAACCATGGACATTGGATGTCGTTGACATCGGGATCACATCATTAGGAGAATGATGTGATGGACAAGACCCAATCCTAAGCCTAGCACAAAGATCGTAGTTCGTATGCTAAAGCTTTTCTAATGTCAAGTATCTTTTCCTTAGACCATGAGATTGTGCAACCACCGGATCCCATAGGAATGCTTTGGGTGTACCAAACGTCACAACGTAACTGGGTGGCTATAAAGGTGCACTACAGGTATCTCCGAAAGTGTCTGTTGGGTTGGCACGAATCGAGACTGGGATTTGTCACTCCGGTTAACGGAGAGGTATCTCTGGGCCCACTGAGTAGGACATCATCATAATGTGCACAATGTGATCAAAGAGTTGATCGTGGGACGATGTGTTACGGAACGAGTAAAGGGACTTGCCGGTAACGAGATTGAACAAGGTATCGGTATACCGACGACCGAATCTCGGGCAAGTACAATACCGTTAGACAAAGGGAATTGAATACGGGATCGATTGAGTCCTTGACATCGTGGTTCATCCGATGAGATCATCGTGGAACATGTGGGAGCCAACATGGGTATCCAGATCCCGCTGTTGGTTATTGACCGGAGAACGTCTCGGTCATGTCTGCATGGTTCCCGAACCCGTAGGGTCTACACACTTAAGGTTCGATGACGCTAGGGTTATAAAGGAAGTTTGTATGTGGTTACCGAATGTTGTTCGGCATCCCGGATGAGATCCCGGACATCACGAGGAGTTCCGGAATGGTCCGGAGGTAAAGATTTATATATGGGAAGTCCTGTTTTGGTCACCGGAAAAGTTTCGGGTTTTTCCGGTAACGTACCGGGACCACCGGGAGGGTCCCGGGGGTCCACCAAGTGGGGCCACCAACCCCGGAGGGCTGCATGGGCCAAGTGTGGGAGGGGACCAGCCCCAGGTGGGCTGGTGTGCCCCCCCACAGGGCCCAAGGCGCAAGGAAGTGGGGGAAGGGGGCAAACCCTAGGGCAGATGGGCCCTAAGGCCCACCCTAGGTGCGCCTCCCCCCTCTCCCCTTCTGGCCGCCACCCAGATGGGATCTGGGGGCTGCCGCCACCCCTGGGGAGGGAACCCTAGAGGGGGCGTAGCTGTGACGCCCGGATAATTAGGCTACAATAATCCCGCGTTAACGATGCCACGTCACCTTTACTGTTGATAAACTCGAGTTAGTTCAAAAACGATTCAAATTAAAATTTAAAATATAGGCAAACAATAAAAGTTTTCAAATATTAAAATTTAAATGTTCGGAGTAAACCAAATAATACATAGGTAATTATGGTGGAGGAACCACACTCTTATAAAATGTGTAATTATTCTAAAATGAATAAAACAGTAGCAAAACCGATATTTAAATGCTTTTGTAAATAAATAAAATACTAAACTAAATTGTTTTGGGATAAAACCTTTTGTGGCAGTGGTTTCATGGTATTACTAATTTAGGGATAATTTTAATATTAAGTAAAAAGTAAACTTAAAAGAAAGTAAAATAAAACAAAAAGAAAATAAATAGAAAGAAAAGGAAACACAAAACCAGAAAAGAAAACTAACAAAAAAAGAGAGGAAGAAAGACCCCCCCCCACTGGACCCTTGGCCCAACTGGGCCGTGGCCCAGCCGGCCATCCCCTGGCCTATAGGCCACCCCACCCCCCTGCCCCGAAACCCTAACGCCCCCACTCCCCATGACCGCAACCACCTCCCCACTCCCTCGTCTCTCTCTCTCATCCGATCCAGATCGGATCGGGCCATCCCCGTCGCCCCGCCGCCGTTCACCATCGCCACCGCCGCCCAGCGCCCTCCTCCTCAACCCTCCTTCCCAGCGCCCCCCCACGCTCGGCTGGTTCTGGATCGGGGAGGGGGCCGATCCCACGTCGCCCTGCACCCCCGATCCCGTCGCCCGTCGCCGCGACGACCTCGCGTCCACGTCTTCCTCCCCGAGCCCCCACTGCCCGTGCCCTACTCCTCGCGATGTGAGCCCCGCCTTACTCCCTTCCTCTCCCTCGCGCGCTTGCGCTCGTCTCCGCGGTCCCCGCCGAGCTCGCCCCCGGTTGACGCGCTCCGGCCGCGTCCGTTGCGCGCTCACCGCGCCGTGCCCGCGCACCGCACCTGCCGTGGCCCCCAGCCCCTGCCGCCTCCGATGCGACCACCGAATCCCCCCTGCACCGGCGACGCCGCTACACCCGCGGCCAACTCCGAGCACCCTCCACCCCGCGACCACCCCTGCCCGCTCGCGCCGTGGCCGTCGCCCCCGCGGCTGTGTCCGGTGCCCGCGCCCCTGGGTTCCCGCAGTCGCCGCGGCCCGACCTCGCCCCACGCCCCTTCCTGCCTCGCCGCCGGCGGCCGGGCTGGCCCCGTCGCGCCGCTGGTCTCGCCCGAGGCCAGCGCCCGGGTTGGCCCCTATCGGGCGCCCCTGCGCCCGTTACGAGTAGCGCCCGTTCCGGTTTGGCCCCTGGGGCCTATGACAGATGGGCCCCATGCCCGTAACGTTTAAAAAAAGAGGGAATTAAAAATAAAAATAATAAATAAAAAATGATTTAATAAAATTAATTATTAATTAATTAATTATCTAATGAATTAATTAAGTTAATTAATCCGGTTTAATTAATTTAATTAACTAGTTAGGTTAATTAAATAGTAATTAAATTAACTAATCTGTAATTAACCTAAACAGAGAATGATAGGTGGGTCCCACTGGACCCACATGTCAGGTTGACCAAGTCAACTCTGTTGACTGCTGACGTCAGCATGACATCATGCTGACGTCATAAATCCATTTTCGAATTAATTAAATAATTAATTAAATTCTAGAAATTAATAAAATCTTTAGAAAATCATATCTTTTAATCCGTAACTCGGATTAAAATATTTTCAACATGAAAGTTGCTCAGAACGACGTGACGATTCCGGTTTCGCAGCCCGTTCATCCACCACACACCCCTAACCTATCGAACTCGCAACTTTCCCCCTCCGGCTCCTCTGCCCGAAAACGCGAAACACCGGGAATACTTTCCCGGATGTTTCCCCCCTTAACCGGTACCACCTCATACCACGTTAGGGCACACCTAGCACCGCTCATTGTCACGTCACGCATCGTCGTGTTTTTGTTTGCATTGTATTCATTGTTTCTTCCCCCTCTTATCTCCGGTAGACTACGAGACCGACGCTGATGCCACCGAGTACGACTACGTCACCGACGACCCCTCCTTGTCTGAGCAACCAGGCAAGCCCCCCCCCCCTTGATCACCAGATATCGCCTATTCTCCTCTATACTGCTTGCATTAGAGTAGTGTAGCATGTTACTGCTTTCGTTAATCCTATTCTGATGCATAGCCTGACATTGTCGCTACATCTGTTGATACCTTACCTGCAATCCTAACTGCTTAGTATAGGATGCTAGTTTATCATCATTGACCCTACATTCTTGTCAGTCTGCCTTGCTATACTATCGGGCCGTGATCACTTGGGAGGTGATCACGGGTATATACTATACATACATACATACTATACAGATGGTGACTAAAGTCGGGTCAGCTCATTGAGTACCCGCAAGTGATTCTGACGATGGGGGCTGAAGGGGCAGGTGGCTCCATCCAGGTAGTGGTGGGCCTAAGTTCCCGACGGCCCCCGACTGTTACTTTGTGGCGGAGCGGCAGGGCAGGTTGAGACCACCTAGGAGACAGGTGGGCCTGGCCCTGTTCGGCGTTCGCGGATACTTAACACGCTTAACGAGATCTTGGTATTTGATCTGAGTCGGCTACGAGCCTATACGCACTAACCATCTACGTGGGAGTAGTTATGGGTATCTCGACGTCGTGGTATCAGCTGAAGCACTTCAGACGTCAGCGACGGAGCGGCGCGCGCCGGATTGGAACGTAAGCCTGCTCTTGTATTAAGGGGGCTAGTTCTGCTTCCGGCCGCCCACGCAACGTGCAGGTGTGCTATGGGGATGGGCCCAGACCCCTGTGCGCTTAGGTTTAGACCGGCGTGCTGGCCTCTCTGTTTTGCCTAGGTGGGGCTGCGACGTGTTGATCTTCCGAGGCCGGGCATGACCCAGGAAAGTGTGTCCGACCAAATGGGATCGAGCGTGTTGGGTTATGTGGTGCACCCCTGCAGGGAAGTTAATCTATTCGAATAGCCGTGATCTTCGGTAACAGGACGACTTGGAGTTGTACCTTGACCTTATGACAACTAGAACCGGATACTTAATAAAACACACCCTTCCAAGTGCCAGATACAACCGGTGGTCGCTCTACCTCAGGGATATGAGGAGGGGATCGCCGGGTAGGATTATGCTATGAGATGCTATTTGGAGATGCTACTTGGAGGACTTCAATCTACTCTCTTATACTTGATGCAAGACGGAGGCTGCCAGAAGCGTAGTCTTCGACAGGATTAGCTATCCCCCTCTTATTCTGGCATTCTGCAGTTCAGTCCACTGATATGACCTCCTTACACATATACCCATGCATATGTAGTGTAGTTCCTTGCTTGCGAGTACTTTGGATGAGTACTCACGGTTGCTTTCTCCCCCCTTTTCCCCTTTCCTTTCTTCCTGGTTGTCGCAACCAGATGCTGGAGTCCAGGAGCCAGACGCCACTGTCGACGACGACCCCTACTACACCGGAGGTGCCTACTACTACGTGCTGCCCGCTGACGACGACCTGGAGTAGTTAGGAGGATCCCAGGCAGGAGGCCTGCGCCTCTTTCGATCTGTATCCCAGTTTGTGCTAGCCATCTTATGGCAACTTGTTTAACTTATGTCTGTACTCAGATATTGTTGCTTCCGCTGACTCATCTATGATCGAGCACTTGTATTCGAGCCCTCGAGGCCCCTGGCTTGTATTATGATGCTTGTATGACGTATTTATGTTTTAGAGTTGTGTTGTGATATCTTCCCGTGAGTCCCTGATCTTGATCGTACACATTTGCGTGCATGATTAGTGTACGATTAAATCGGGGGCGTCACAAGTTGGTATCAGAGCCGACTGCCTGTAGGAATCCCCCTTCCAACTCCTTGGCCGAAGTCGAGTCTAGACATTGCAAAACTTTTACTAACATGGCTGTGTGTCTTATGGGCCCACGTCGCCATTGGGTGGTAATAGGATCTTTTACTCCTCGCCTATACTCTGGGACTCTGATCTCTCCTCTATTCGGGTTAAATGGATTTTGCTAAATCTAACATTAGGATCTCGTTATCACTTTCACCCGGAGAGCCCCTTATTATTGATGATCGTCTGCTGCACGTGAAGACCCTGAAGATACTCTCCGGTGTAACCCGAGAATTTGTGTCCGTTGCTTTTGCAATTCCCTACCACCAAAATATCCCTATGGATAAATACATACATCTGTCGTTCTTACTTTTGTTCCCAGTTGATCTTGTCATTGGAAGATACCCTGAAATTCTCTCTATTGATCCGAGAATACTTTGTGCCTACTGCCTTGCAGTTCCTTTCCACCTGAATAACCCTACGGATAATTTCTCGCACCTTTCGAGTATCCGCTCATCCCAGTTGTTCAGGTGTTTCACAAAAGTCTTTGAAATACTATTCAATCATCCGAAAATCCCTAGTAGCTTTATTGCTCTACAAATACTTGTCTACTAGCATTATGGATGCTTCCCATATATCTGGCAATATTCACTAGTAACTTTTGACACCGTCATTTTGATCCTATTGATTCAATATGTGTGCGAATGCACACAATCATCTATCAACCCTTCTAAATTGCTTTCCGACTCAGACATCATTTTTGAACATGAGTTGGTTCTCGACCAAACTATTTGTCACCAATTGTGCCTCTGGTCTATCCGACTTATCCATCCTTGATCAGAGCGACTGCTTCTGAACCTTTGTTTTGGAAATCGTAATTCCTTTGTTATCTAAGCATCGAATTATTCCAATGTTCTATAATATGATGCCCGTGCATTCTTTCTGGAGTACCGATACTCACATCAGCTCTGTTGTGGATCGCCCGATCCATTGTTGGATTTCATCTGACATCGTCCTTCATATTCAATCACTTTGGAAGTTCTTTCTCCATTGGTAAATCCTACCCTTTGATTGACCAACCATGCTCTGCTTTCGAGCTGGTAGTATTTACTATTGAAGCTTGTGGTATATGTTTCCATGATACCCTGACGGGTTGAACCTATGCCTTCCTTTATATGTGTGAACTCGGAAGTTTTCACGAGTCATACTCATCTGGTATTTCACCAGGTAAAACTTTCAACACTAATGCCTTTATCAAAGCGAGAAGTGAATGGAAGGTTATACATTGAAAAAGTGGGAGTCGACCTTGAACTTTGTGTTCATGCCCATGGACACGATGTAGATCCTATCATGGAAACTTCTTGTAATAATAACTATTTTCTTGATAAATATCATCTGGTATCTGTGAATTGATCCTTCGCAACCGTGGTTCCGACCATGTTTGTTCTCCCTTGATTCTATTTCTCAGACAAGTTAGAGTACTTGTCTTCTGCAAAGCATTACCCTAGTCCAACCTCTACTTTGATCTGTCGTTGAGTATTACCCCTCTGGTATCTCGAGGTTATCATGGAACTGCATAACTTCTTATGAGTTCTTCATCAAGTGCTACCTTCCCACTGATTCCAATTTTTCACGGGCTCTGAGTTATTAAACACTCAAAGACACCGATAACTGAACCGAGTCCGCACTACGGTTCAACAACTCTCCATTAAGCTTCTATAAGTACGAGTTTGTACCCGATCACGCCATTCCTAGCCTGTTTGGCTATATCATTGCCTTGATGATTTCCAACTGTGCCACCTGGTCCTTATTCCGGGAGCACCAGTTTCGACGATGAGCTAAGCTTACGTCGATCTTCCTCGTCATACCATTTCTCCTTGACCAACAAACTTGATTTCGAGTTTGTGTCGTACCCTTGTTTCCAATAACCTCTTGCTTCATCATTCCTTCGGCTTGATGTCGTCGCTGATTGATTACATCTGCATGAAATCTCTCGACAATTGTGTCGTGATCATCATCAACATTATGAGCTCTTCCAGGAATTCAATTGAATTCATGATGGGTAATACCATCCTTGCCCCTCGATGATTCCTGTTCTCATCGACCACTTTATTGCCTTCCGTTCAACACAACTTGTTCGTGTTTTGTGTAAACCTTGAGATCCCTGCTACCCAGCAGTTGATCTTCCTTACCTCGGAAGTATTACCATCTCTTTTTGTCAAGAATGTGGTGAGAATTTCACCACCTCTTAAGAATTCTTGATATCAAAATGCTTCTTGCCATCTTCGTTCATTTCTTGGTCCCCGTGTTAATTCCAACAAGTGAACGGTGTTGTTTGGATTCTTTCCTTCTAGCAACCCTAAATTTTTTTTGAAGATTAATGGTCGAAAGTTCATTCTTAGGCTATTGACTATTGAATCACCATTCTGACGTTGGTTGTGCAACCCAACCCATATTTCGGGTGCACCTTTTCAACCAATGTTTAATTGTGTATGTTTTCCTCAAGCATACATCATTATACCATTTGATCTGACAAATGTTATCTCTTTGTTCACATAATTGTGGAAATCCATCTTTTGTTAATCTCGATGAATTGTCGCTGATTCCACCAGCCACCTCCTCATCCTCTCATTGGTTTACCGATGAACTCTTGTTTCAAAACTGGCTTCCGTGGTTCATCTCCCGAGAATCTTCGATGTCATCTCGTCAATTTGTATCGCACCTTTTCTCCTCAAGCATCGTGAGCTTGAGGTATCATGACACCAATCGGATCTGAATCTCGGTCAGATATGATGGTAGGGACAACTTTCCAAGAGTTATGATGTTGGTCCTTTGATGACCCGGTAACATGATGTCATGCCTAGCACCCCCCCCTCCGGCTGGAAGACCTATCATTATAGATTCCTTTTCAGCAAGGTTATCCATTCATCCATGAGGAAATTGTAAGACTTATTCTACAAGTTATTCCTGATGGATCCTTCGTGTTTCCAAAGTCTGATCTTCACCTGAAGACCATGTCACTGCTTTCTCGAAGCATGTCAATGGTACTCCGATTTTCAACAGGCACGTTTGAAGCACGATGCTATATTTTAATTATCAATTATCCTAACACCGTTGTATGAGTAATATCATGAGATTCCTCCCCCCTTACCTGAATGGTTTTCTACTTTATATCCTGTCATGGATATCTTGCTCTGCTTGTTCTTGGGAAGGATATACCCTTGAAATATGTGTTTAAACACATTTTTCCTTTCCATTGTTCTGTTTAACCTAATGATCACATTTTCCTTTCCATTGGTCTGTTCGACCTTTCTTGTGATCTATATAATCTAAGCAGTAATAATTCACTGCTTACGTAAACACCTCGGTGTACAATTCTGTCAGTAAGACCTTGTTTCTATTGTTGATGACATTCCGGTAACCACCGATGGATGAGAACTTTGCCTATTGGTCCGCCTCGTTCAACGAGCAGGAGAATGGTTCTCTTCGTCCCTCGCCCTTGGTACCGATGTAGTTGCTGACATATAACTGACAGGATAACCTCTAACATGCCTTACTTGCATGATCGTGCAAGACATCACCGCCTTCCTACTTTTAAACCACATGGTGGGCCCATAACCCACAGTTCCACAGGATCAAAACTTGACTCTCCTGTACACCCCCGGTTTCCAAAGTTATTCCCCACGCTTGACTTCGTATGTAATTCACGGGTCACCTTCCTAATGCTCTATTCTGGTATCAGACACAATACTTATTCCCATTGCTTTGAACCCCTTTTGACGCCCTGTTCCAGGCATCGAACGATCGCCTGCCTGCTCGAAACTTCCCATGATACCACCTTACTTTGCTCTCATTATTTTGTAAGTTTCAATTCGAGAGTTAATTCCGCCACCTTCCTCGATATTACCGACCAGATAGTCGACCTTGAAGAGGTCTGTTCTCCCGGAGTGCCCACCCTTTATTCTTTCGGAAGTACGATGGAGTTCCTGAAGGAAGGACGCCGACTTCATCATGATGACTTAAAGCAGAGAAATGAAGACATCCATGTATTGGACCGGCCTCTTTGAGAAGAGCAAGCCAGGATGAGAAGACCCGCTAGTTTCGTAATCAAAATTTTCCCCCTTACACCCCTCTTAAATCTCGGGACGAGATTTCTTATAGTGGAGGAGAATTGTGACGCCCGGATAATTAGGCTACAATAATCCCGCGTTAACGATGCCACGTCACCTCGGTTACTGTTGATAAACTCGAGTTAGTTCAAAAACGATTCAAATTAAAATTTAAAATATAGGCAAACAATAAAAGTTTTCAAATATTAAAATTTAAATGTTCGGAGTGAACCAAATAATACATAGGTAATTATGGTGGAGGAACCACACTCTTATAAAATGTGTAATTATTCTAAAATGAATAAAACAGTGGCAAAACCGATATTTAAATGCTTTTGTAAATAAATAAAATACTAAACTAAATTGTTTTGGGATAAAACCTTTTGTGGCAGTGGTTTCATGGTATTACTAATTTAGGGATCATTTTAATATTAAGTAAAAAGTAAACTTAAAAGAAAGTAAAATAAAAACAAAAAGAAAATAAATAGAAAGAAAAGGAAACACAAAACCAGAAAAGAAAACTAACAAAAAAAGAGAGGAAGAAAGACCCCCCCACTGGACCCTTGGCCCAACTGGGCCGTGGCCCAGCCGGCCATCCCCTGGCCTATAGGCCACCCCACCCCCCTGCCCCGAAACCCTAACGCCCCCACTCCCCACGACCGCAACCACCTCCCCACTCCCTCGTCTCTCTCTCTCATCCGATCCAG